>NW_014589393.1:0-1726 GCF_000485595.1 Priapulus caudatus | reverse complement strand
GAGAGAGAGAGAGTGAGAGGGCAATGGAGGGTGCATTGTACAGGCACCAGCTATCAATCACGAGCATGGCTTTGGATAGTAACACGCGCTTGGGGTCTCCCTTACCTGTTCCTGTCTCACCTGGTACCTGTGTGTGTATCGCGCAGGTGCGTGTCAAGAAGCATCGGTGGCATCGGCACATCCTTAACCCTCCCCTCTCACCTCGTTACCGCGTGCGTACCTGGTACCTGTGTGTATTGCGCAGGTGCGTGTCAAGAAGCATCGGTGGCATCGGCGCATCCTGAAGACTCGCGATCCGCTTGTCGTCTCGCTCGGCTGGCGTCGCTTCCAGACGATCCCGCTCTACTACGTGCAGGACCACAACATGCGCAGCCGCCTGCTCAAGTACACGCCCGAGCACATGCACTGCAATGCCGTCTTCTGGGGTGAGTCACTGTACCTGTAGGTGTCCCTGGGTGTGTCCCTGTTGGTGTCTCTGTTGGTGTCCCTGTTGGTGTCCCTGTTACACGCGCGTGCGGACGCCCCCCCCCACACACAAACGTGAACGGTGACTCACCCCGGAAGACAACACACCCAGGGACACTAACAAGGACACTAACAGGGACACCCCACAAGCACACACGCACTCGGATGCTCCCCCCCACACGTGAACGATGACTCACCCAGGGACACCAACAGGGACAGCAACTCACCCCAGAAGACAACATAACAATGTGTGACACCAACGCACTTACAGTATTTGTCTTTCGTTTACGGCATTTCTCTTGTGTTTACAGGATTTTTCTGCTCGATCTGCTATTATTAAATTATTCATGACGTTACATTACGTGTACGCGCATGCACGCTCACACAGCTGTGCAGATATACGATTGTACTTAACACACATGTGCAGACACGGGGACACACGCCTGGAGACAGCGTGTTTCACCCCCGATGACAACATAGCCATGCAACACACCCAGCGTGACACCAACAAACACACACGCATGGGGACAGTGACTAACACCATAAGACAACACCCAGTGTGACACCAACAAATACATGCATGTGGTGATGACATCTCAGCTCAGAAGACAACATACCCAGGAACACCAACAAACATGTGTTTGGGGACAGTCTCACCCCATGCGACAACACTATGATGCAACTCACCCAGGGACACCAACAGGGACAGAGCCTCACCCCAGAAGACAATATACCCAGGGACACCGATAAACGAAAAACTACACTGAATGATTAAAACTAACTGATGATTAAATTATTAAAACTAACTAAATGATTAAAACTACACTGAAAAACTACATGAATAATTTAATAATAGCAGATCGAGCAGAAAAATCTTGTAAACACAAGAGAAATTCCGTAAACGAAAGAGAAATACTGTAATAAACGAAAAATCTACACGCGCGGTATCCGCGGCGACGCTGACTCTCCTCTCGCTGCTGCAGGACCGATCACGCCGCAGACGACTGGATTCATGGCCGTGCAGTCGGTTGCCGAGGCGACGGCGGAGTTCCGCGTCGCTGCGACGGGCGTCGTGCTTGACCTTGACAAGTCGGTCAATGTCGTGAAGAAGCTGAAGCTGGTCGGAACGCCGCTAAAGATCTATCGCAAGACTGCCTTCATACAGGTGAGGGGAGGAGGAGAGGGGGAGGGGGAGGAGGGAGGAGAGAGGAGAGAGGAGGTTAGGAGGAGGGAGGAGGGGGGAAGGGAGGATGGAGGAGGG
>NW_014589392.1:0-1727 GCF_000485595.1 Priapulus caudatus | reverse complement strand
CTCTCTCTCTCTCTCTCTCTCTCTCTCTCTCTCTCTCTCTCTCTCTCTCTCTCGCTTGCTATATATATAAATATTTATATATTTATATTATATATATATCGCATATTGAATCGATTGTTAAAAGTAAAATTAATGTAGATGCATTTACCTCTTCGGATAATTAACATGTTTCTCTTTAACAGAATGTCCGCCCCGTAGACTATTAATTTGTTAATACATAGCACCGTGAATCCGGAACACAGAATTTAACTATCCATTTTTCTCAATGTCACGCTCATTAGTGTTTCGCATGCGTAGAGGTCATTGACAGACGAGGTCGGGAGAAACGTTATATCGCTACTGGTCTGTATTTACTCACCGATAGCATCACTTTACTTAGCTCTTCTTCGTATGCGCGTGCCTTACAAGACTTCATACTGCTGCTCCACTCCCTCGCCTTCTCACACTTCTGTCGATTCCCACTACCTTCTCCTCTTGCTCCCCGCTCTGCCGCCCTCTCTACATGCCCTCCCGCCCTATCTCCCGCCCTGTCTCGCCACTCCTCACTCTCACTCTCTACGTCTCTCTCTCCCTTTTCCTATATCTATCTATCTATCTATCTATCTATCTATCTATCTATCTATCTATACCTATCTATCTATCTATCATATCTATCCTATCATCTACTCTCGGTATCTATCTTACTCTACTCGTATCTCATCTAATCTCATCATATCTATCTATCTATCCATCCATCCCATCCAATCCCACTCATCCATCGCATCGCATCATCCATCCATCCATTCGATCGATCGATCCGATCGATCGACTCCGATCCTTAAAACTTTTCTATCTACCTCTTATCCTTTAATTTCCTAATTCATACTTTTCTATCTAATCTATCTACTCTATCTTATCTATCTATCTATCTATCGTATCTAGTCTATCTCATCTATCTACTCTATCGTATCTATCTATCTATCCTATCTACTCTATCTTCTATCTATCTATCTGATCTCATCTATCCTATCTATCTATCCTATCTATTCTATCTATCCATCGTATCCTATCTACCTCTCCCATCGTACTCCTATCTACCCTTATCTATCTATCTATCTATCTAACTCTATCTATCGATTATCCTATCTATCTATCCTACCCCACACTCCCCTCCAGTCCCTATCTATCTCTCCATCCATACATCCATCCGATCCATCATCCATCCAGTCCATCCATCCATCCATCCATCCATCCATCCATCCATCCATTCATCCATCCATCGATCCATCATCCATCCATTTCATCGCATCCATCGATCCATGCCATCCATCCTCCATCCATCCAGTCCGTCCATCCATCCATCCATCCATCCATCCATCCATCCATCCATCCAACTCCATTCCATCCATCCATCCCTCCTCCATCCATCCATCCATACCAGCCATCCATCCATCCATCCATTCCATCAATTCCATCCATCTATCCATCCATCCAATACCACTCCATCCATCCATCCATCCATCATCCATCCATCCATCCATCCATCCATACACCATCCATCCATCCATCCATCCATCCATCCATCCATCCATCCATCCATCCATCCATCATCCATCCATCCATCCATCATCCATCCATTCCATCCATTCCATCCATCCATCCATCCATCAATCCATCCATCATCCGTCCATCCATCTTATTCCATTCATCCATCCACTCCATCCATCCATCCATCCATCCAATCTCCC
>NW_014589391.1:0-1537 GCF_000485595.1 Priapulus caudatus | reverse complement strand
CAATTTTCAAATTTGAAAGATTTTATTTTCTGTTCACCAAATGTGTTAACTCATTTCACAAACGGATCAGCACATTTCATAAACAGCAATTCTATTGCTCATTTCATAACAGAAAATAACTCAAAATAAATCATAAATTTTCTTTTAGATCTAATCTAACATATTCATGATAAATTTCTTAATTAAGTCCTTTCGCTACTTCATCGGCATGGGATATAATTGCATCGGCACCCCTACCGCCATAGGAGACCCCATCGAATGGGAAGAGAGGGCCTTTAAACCCTACTTTTCTCCTATGACCGGACGGCCATGGCAACCAACCCAATTAGATTACTTGCTACTTGGATCATGTATATCTAAATATACAAATTTCAAAATTTAAATTTTGAATTTCAAATTTCAAATTTCAAATTTTAAATTTTAAATTTTAAATTTGAGATTTCAACCAAATTTCAAATTTCGAATTTTCAATCTTTGAATTTTAAATTTTGAATTTTGAATTTCAAATTTCAAATTTCGAATTTCAAATTTCAACCAAATTTCAAATTTCAAATTTTGAATTTTGAATTTCAAATTTCGAATTTTAAATTTCAAATTTCAAATTTGAGATTTCAACCAAATTTCAAATTTCAAATTTTGAATTTCAAATTTGAAACTTCTAACAAATTTCAAATCTTTTTGAATTTCGAATTTTGAATTTTGAATTTCAAATTTAAACTTATAGATTACACCTTAATCTACGCATGCATATGTATATCATATTCTAGAACCTGCTCTGATACCGTACTATATTCAGAACACATCACCTTTTGTGGGTAGTTGATCACCGCAATCTGATCACCGTCAGAGGGCTCTGATCATCACGTTGCAGCCACCCAACTATTTGGCCTCTGTGGATCGTCCACACGAAGCTCCCGTCTGATCAGCTCCTCACGAATGCTAGTTCGTGTTTCACCCTTTTGATGGCAGATGTTGATCGAACTCCTTCGATCGATATGTGCCAACTTCTTGGATGCTCTGGATCGTCTGCACAGTTACTTGAGAGGCTGATGGATCTCTCTCTGAAATTTGGTGGACTCACGACACTCGTGGCACACCAATCTCACTTCCCGAACCCTAGGTAGAAACCCTAGGGTACACACCCAAAACCCTGCGCCCAATTTTCTCTCTTTTCTTTTTTTTCTCTCGAAAGGTTTTGGACCTTCACCTTATGCAGAAGCCTTCCTCACGCCCCAAAGTTTCTCTCCTAATTTTTCTACGTACGTCCCACCTTTCTCCTCTTTTTAAAACAACATCAAACGTGTCTTATCCGCGTGAGAGGATAAAGACAAGAGGTTACACATTTGAATTCAAATCAAATTTGAATTCAAACGAAAACCAACTTATCCCTATCCTTTTGGGCGTGAGAAGAGAAGGGGCGTGGCTCTTTGTGCGTGGAAAAAGTTTCACGAGAAACCTTTTCTCGTGTAAGTAATGTGGCGCACAAAATGGATAAGGATGAAAGGGCAAGTGATAAGTTATCCATTCAAATTCAAAC
>NW_014589390.1:0-1727 GCF_000485595.1 Priapulus caudatus | reverse complement strand
GAGAGAGAGAGAGATATCTGCTGCTGCATCAGTGTAACATTATAATCTCCCCTTGCTAATAAACTGAGAGTAAATGTACGTCTTCAAGGATGGACAAATTGCTGTAACATCAATAGATATATGCGCGTAACAGACGAAGTAACAGACAAAGTACGTAACAGTAGTAGCAGACGAAGAGATTGCAATAATACGCGTGGATAAACTGAATTATTATTGCAATAATAACGATAGTAACGATAATAACAAGAATCCATAATAGAAAATTCCTATTATGGACTATTGTTATTATCGTTACTCGGATCAATCGATGTAAGATCGATGTAAAATCGGCAGACAGGTTGATGTGATGCGGGCAGACATATTGATCAAACAGAAAGATTGGTGTATACTCGGATAAACAACTCACTATAGCGTGGAGAGGTTTGATGTGGCAGAGATAGACAGACTGATATAACGCGTATGGACAGATATATCTTGCACGTACAAGCAGAGTGCTATAATGTGAGTGGACAGATTAGTATAATGAAGATAAACAGATTACTATGGCGTTGATAGATTAATGGATATATGCCAAACGCAGTTGCGGGGTATGGTCTTATAGCTGAGATATTTTTCATTAGTATATGTTCTTCCCACCAACGCCCAACACAATCACGCTTCCCCATCAAAGCTTCACCCCTCTCCTCCCCTCCCCCAACACCACGCCCGCACCACGATACCTCCATCACTACACGAGAGGGTTAACCCTTTCTCTCACCCTCCCCTCTCCACCTTCCCCCCCCCTCTCCACCCCTTCTCCCACCCTCTCCACTCTCCACCTCTGCCTCACCCTCTCCCCTCTGCACCTCTCCCCACCCTCCCCTCTCCACCTCTCCCCCACCCTCCCCTCCCTTCCTCCACCCCTCCTCTTTCACCTTCTCCCACCCTTTCCACTCGCCACCTCTCCCACTTCTCCTGCTCTCCAACCCTTTCTCCCACCCTCTCCCCTTCTCCACCTCTCCCCACCCTCTCCACTCTCCACCTGCCCCCACCCTCGCCTCCTCTACCCCTGTCTCCCACCTATCCACTCTCCCCCATCCTTCCTCTCCACCTACCTCTCCCCACCCTCTTCACTCTCCACCTCTCCCCACCCTTTCCCCTCTTTACCCTTCTCCCACCTTCTTCACTCTCCACCTCTCCCCCACTCTCCACCTCTCCCCACCCTCTCCACTCTCCACTTCTCCCCCACCCTCCCCTCTCCACCCCTTCTCCCACCCTCTCCACTCTCCACCGCTTCCCCCACCCTCTCCACTCTCCACCTCGATCTCCCCCACTCTCTACCGCTCCCCACCCTCTCCACTCTCTACCGCCACTCCTCCCTTTCTCACCCCTGTCCCCCACCCTCCGCCTCTTCACCCCTTTCCCCATACTTCCCCCACCCTCCTCCTTCTTCCGCACCCGCGCCTTCACCCTATCTAGCGCTGTCGTTATAGAGAAGCGGTCGGTGCCGGGTTGGCTTTGCTCTTATCTGGATCAAGGTTTTAGCATGCCGGTCGACTGATATGGAAATGAGCGAGAATGGCGGCTCACCAGGACGAGCCTGATAACCCGTTCCACGTGTCCGCTAGGCCCGATTTGCAGCCAGGAGGAGGAGCAGCCAGCAGCTTAGCACGCAGCTCAGCAGCAGCTCTAGTAGCAGCACCACCATCACAACCACCGTCCTTTAGAGTATACAGCTCACCACCCGA
>NW_014589389.1:0-1728 GCF_000485595.1 Priapulus caudatus | reverse complement strand
TGAGTCTCTTAAAAACCCGCCAACACCTGCCCATCATTCCATCACTGTGTGCCACCAACCCCCCCGCCGGTCCACAGTGATAAACCAGAACCTGCACCAACTAATGCCCTTGTCCACCATCTTGCACATTTGAGCTTCGCACATTGCTCCCGCGAAAATGAATAGCGCGACCACTGCAGCTCCTTACACACAGTCGTTGTACTACTACCTGGAACCCACCAACCACACACTAGCATCCATCCACCATCCAGTCCACAACACCACATAGGCCTCCTCCATCCACCCACCAAACCCACCACAGTCACATTCATCCACCAACCCCAACACCATTCACCCACCAACCCCACCAGCCCCTCCATCCACCCACCAACCCCACCACAGTCTCCATCCCACAGCCCCACCAACCCCAACCCCAAACACTACCATCTCATCGTCTCCTCCCTCGATTCCACCCACCCAACCCACACCAGTTCTCCACCAACACCAACCAACACAAGTCTACCTTGTCTCCCTCATTGCGACATCCCGCCTTTTCACTTACGTTTCCCGCTGCGACGTCATTCTTAAAACAGCGTTCGATTGCTCAGCGAATTCGAAGACGAGAAGGGAAGCGGCGGCTCTGCATGATTACATTGTACACTGCCTCTACTCTTTTCTTTCTCGCTCTCTCTCTCTTCTCTCTCTCTCTCTCGCTCTCTCTCTCTCCTCTCTCCTTCTCTATCTCTCTCTCATCTCTCTCTCTCTTCTCTCTCTCCTCTCTCTCCTCTCTCTCTCTCTCTTTCTCTCTCTCTTTCTTTCTTTCTTTTCTCTCTCTCTTCTCTCTCTTCTCTCTCTTTCCTCGTCGCTCTCTTCTTTCTTTCTTTTTCTCTCTCTCTCTTTCTCTCTCTCCTCTGTCTGTCTGTCTGTCTTCTCTCTCTTCTCTCTCTCTTCCTCTCTCTCCTCTCTCTCTTTCTCTCTCTCTCATTCCTCTCTCTCAGTCTCGTCACTCTCTCTCTCTCTCCTCCCTCTCTCTCCTCTCTCTCTCTCTCTCTCTCTCTCTCTTTTCTCTCTCCCTTTCCTCTCTTTCTCTCTCTCTCTCTCTCTCTCTCTCTCTCTCTCTCACGCTCTCTCTCTTTCTCTCTTTTCTCTCTTTCCTCTCTCCTCCTCTCTCTCTCTCTCTCTCTCGTCTCTCCTCTCCCACCTCTCTCTCTCTCTCTGTCTCTCTAGCTCTCACTCTCTGTCTGTCTGTCTCTGCCTCTCTCTCTCTCTCTCTCTCTCTCGTCTTTCTCTCTCCGTGCCTCTTTCTCTCGCCCCTTCTCGCACTCTCCCCTTGTCTTCCTCCCCCCCTTCTCTCTCGCCAGTAAAAAACACATGCGCACCACCCGCTGCTGTAACAGACCAACACTCCAGACTAGCACTGGTCTAGACTCTAACAGTCTCTAGGCGTGCGCATACATAAACGTGTATGTACAGCAAGCATACCCCTCCCCTTCCCCCCACCCACACCCTTCCCCAGCCCTCCCCAGCCCTCCCTGCAAGGTGAACGTGCACGCTACGGTGCCGCATGTGTGTGCCCCACATCTTTATTACTCGTGTGTGGATCTTTAAACAATGACGTTCCTCCAACCCCCTACTCCCCCTCATGGCCGCCATGCCTGCCCGGCTGATTCACGCACGGCTGGTCCACACACACACACACACACACACACACACACACACACACACACACACACACACACACACACACAC
>NW_014589388.1:1503-1728 GCF_000485595.1 Priapulus caudatus | reverse complement strand
CCTCGGGGCGGCCCTGCCGTCACCTTGGGCATCCTCCTTCTTCTCCTGCGGCGGGCGGCCGTCCTCTCGGCGGCCCTGCCGTCACCTTGGGCATCCTCCTTCTTCTCCTGCGGCGGGCGGCCGTCCTCTCGGCGGCCCTGCCGTCACCTTGTGCATCCTCTCTCTTCTCCTACGGCGGGCGGCCGCCCTCTCGGCGGCCCGGCCGTCACCTTGGGCATCCTCTTT
>NW_014589388.1:0-503 GCF_000485595.1 Priapulus caudatus | reverse complement strand
TCTCTCTTCTCCTACGGCGGGCGGCCGTCCTCTCGGCGGCCCTGCCGTCACCTTGTGCATCCTCTCTCTTCTCCTACGGCGGGCGGCCGTCCTCTCGGCGGCCCTGCCGTCACCTTGTGCATCCTCTCTCTTCTCCTACGGCGGGCGGCCGTCCTCTCGGCGGCCCTGCCGTCACCTTGTGCATCCTCTCTCTTCTCCTACGGCGGGCGGCCGTCTCTCGCGGGGGCGTGCCGCCCAGCAGTGCGGCGGCTCGTGACCTTGCGACAGCCTGGCTGCCGTCGTTTCGCTTCCTGTGGCGTTAGGCTTATGCGCCGTCCTCGGGCAAGGGGATGGTCGCGCAATGCCTCACCATGGCGACCTTCGAGCGTGCATAACGTGCTTACGGGCCAGGCAGAGGCGTGATTCCTCGCGCTGGGCGGTACGGTCTACTTGGGGGCTGGTAAGCGCGTTCAGCCCCCGCCGCTGCCTCTGGCTGGAACACTCGTCAGCCTCTAATCCTCTGG
>NW_014589387.1:0-1728 GCF_000485595.1 Priapulus caudatus | reverse complement strand
TGATCCAGATTCATTTTATTTTTTTTTTTACTTTAAAGAAAATTGCAATAAAATGTTTAGGGGTTCGCTGGGAATAAATTATGGAGTCGGTGGGAAAACCGTAACGCCACACCATATATATTCTGTTTGGCCTGAAGATGAAGCGCCGACACTCGATTGCTTCCGATATAAAGACCACGCGCACGCCGCATCCAAGCTAATGCTAATCCGTCCTAGGAATGATTACGGTGAGCGCCTTAAAGTGATTACGTCACCGTAAATGGCTAAAAAATGAAAAAAAATATTTCTACTTTTTCACAAAATATAAGTAATTCTGTTTACATTTTATCGGTTAAATGCCTGCCATTATACTTCCTATTTTACTATATTGTTCGATGTGAGCTTACACTCGTACCCATACGATAGCCCATAGCAAGCCAATTAATGTTAGGACAACATAATTCAAATCGTCCAGGTTTTTTTGGATTATTTAACTAGTTGAGAAACAATTCCTTATCAGGCGTAAAGAATTTGACGATTTGTTTAGTCCGTTAGCTTCTACTTTTAATGTAAAAAATGGGAATTTTTTTTTTGTTGTACAAATTTTACCATAGAAAATTCGTGGACGTAATCTTAACGCAGGGTCTTCCAACCCTATAAACCCCAAATGCGGAATGTGTCCGCGTTGATCAGATAACTAGTGATGTATTCCAGCATTGATGACAGGGAGGGGGGCGAAATGTACCTTGGCCTGCGCGCAGGGCAGGTCCGCTGTGCCGTTAGGCCATGCAGTGGAGCAGGCGTCTGTGGGGGCATGAAATTTTGAAATATTTAAAGCCATTTTCCGCAATCTGAAGGATTACTGTGGCCATATTCTCATGTTTAAAACACTATCTGCAAACCCAACAACTCTCGTCTGATTAGCGAGACAAACTACGCGCACCTTGCCGACAGCGGCCGTCTGAATAGGCTGTTCCATTTACTGCAGCATGCCAGATACAAAATGCCTGAAAAAAAACAATGTGTCCAAGCGAACAATGCGAACATCACGTGCAAATTTTGTACAGTGCAACTGTAAATGCGGAATATACCTTGCGCCTGCCAGAGTGCGGAACATTAGCCTAGAAATCGTACATGATTCCGCAGAATGAGGAATGGTTGGAGACCCTGCTTAAAGGCTTCTCTTCCTGTGATCCACCGGGAGCGGCAGGCAGGCATGCAGCCAGTAATTGAAACTGGCTCCCCCCTCCCCCCGATGCTCCCAGCAGGGGAGAGGAGCGGGGCATGGGGGCTAAGCCGACGAAGCAAGATCAATAGCAGCAATCGGAGTTCATATCCGCTAGACGCTATTTATCACCGCTACGGACGCTACGAGGCGGCGAAGCGCGGGGGGGGGGGCGGGGGGGGGGGCGGGGGGGCGGGCGCGGGGGGTGTTTACTCAGCCCATGTTACACTCGCTCGTACACGAGCAAAGAACAATTAATTGTCATTTGTCACGCTCACTCCCCCTGCTCATCTCCCCCCCCCCTCCACTCTTCGCCTCCGCAAAACACGAACACGACAATATTCCAGGGAAAGACGGGGAAGGGTTATGGCATTCGTTTCTAGTGTTCCCCGCTGCGCTGACATGCTCTGTGGCCTGTCCCTATTAACCCCTCTTAAATTAATCCCCATAGAATCTGCCCATCACCACAGTTCACCAACAATAGCCTCATCATTAGGCCAGAGCAGCAGAGGCTCCCACACACA
>NW_014589386.1:0-1728 GCF_000485595.1 Priapulus caudatus | reverse complement strand
ATATATATATATATATGTGGCCTGTGTATGTATGCGTGCCTCTCCCGTCCGCCCTCTACTATAATCTCATATTGCCGGCTAACCGGTGGCGAATGGCCGCCGAGTCGCAGACGAACTGTTTGCCGTGTCCGTAGCTATTCTCGTGGCGTGCCGCGTCGATGCGGTTAAAATCCGGGAGAAGTAATATAATCGTGTTTATTAGCGGCTGGGGGTGGCCCGTGGCACATGCTGCGGGGTCTGCGCAGTGTGTGTGTGCGCATGCGTGTGTGTGCGCGCGCGTGCGTGCGTGTGTATGCGCGCGTGTGCTTGTCTCTCTCTCCTCCTCTCTCTCTATATCGTTCTCTGTCCTTCTCTTTTTCTCCCTCATTCTCTTTCCTTATATAATATATATATATATTGCTCTCGCTGTCTGCCACGCTCTGCATTCATTTTACTCTTTAATCTCCATAGCTCCCCTCGCCATCTCAATCTCTTCTCTTCTGTCATGTGTATATATATATATATATATATATATATATATATATATATATATAATGCATGGTATATTGCATGAAAAATGCATATAAATGCTATAAAAATCTGTATAATGCATGAACAAAAGAATGGTTTGATGTTTGGGTGAGGATGAATGTTGGTGACTGGTGGTGAGGGGTGGAAGGGTGGCTGGGTGGGTGGTGTGTGGGGGGTAGATGTTGGTGTGGGGTCTTTTTATATTCTCCGTGGGTAGTAAACGTAAATAAATTGTAGCCGCGCTGCGTTTTCTATGTGGCCGCGACGCCAGTTTTCGTGTGAATCCGTGCAGCAACTGCCAGCAGTGTGCGCGCGTAGTGTGCGTGCTGTGACGTCGCCGGTAGCTCGGGGTGCAGTTAAATGCCCCCGTTGTTTAGCCCCGCCGTTCGAACCTTGCAGCGACACAATGCTGTCGTGAAACCCACGCAGATGAACAGTAATGCGCGCGATTACTGTCAAATGAGGAGTGAAAATGTCCCCACTCGGCTCTGAAAGCCACCCGCGCGGCCGGGTCCCCCCGTTCAACGCGCCGCCAATGGTGTAATAATAGTATCAGTATAACAAGCTCAATTGTGCGTGCTGGGGCTGGCCTGGCGGGAAGCGTTGCCGCTGATATCAATGCCGACTATAACTGCGCCGAGGTCGGTCGGCTGAATAACCGCCTATCGGCCGCCGACGGCGCGCCATTGTTCCAGCGTTAACGCGTCACGAGATGTCCACAGAGTATCGCCGAAACTGACTTTGGCGCCCCCCGTAGCGAGTGCAGGGTGAGCCTTCGCGATATTTCTCCCCCCGTGCCGCGGCAAATCCAATTTGTCTCAAGGCATGGGGTGGCGGTCGGCCACTGTGCGTCGAAGCATCGACACCAGCAATTAGGGTCGACGGACCATTGTCGGGCGTGACCATTCAGCGGGTGTCCCCGGGGGCTGAATGTACGCACGGGGGCGAGTGTTACGGGCGGCGTGCAATAAATGAGTGCGGAGAATCCATGCGCGGCATATGCACGGGCCTGGGCGAAGCATATGGAATATCGGACTCGATATATGGCGGAGGGTGTGGTGAGCGGGCCGTGTGTGTGTGGGTGTGTGTGTGTGTGCGTGTGTGCGTGCGTGCGTGCGTGCGTGCGTGCGTGCGTACATGAGTGTGATGTAGGCGTAGGCGGATGATATAGCGGTTGTGTAGAGATTTAGCTGGGATGATGTGCTGCTGCTGCTGCTG
>NW_014589385.1:0-1729 GCF_000485595.1 Priapulus caudatus | reverse complement strand
TCCCTGCTGCATCCCCCTGCACTTCCTCAACGCTACCTACCAGGTAAACACACGCACGCACGCACGCACGCACGCACGCACGCACGCACGCACGCAGTATCAGGTAATCACAGCCACAGCTTACTACACCTGGCTAACGCAAGCACACACGCAAGCGCACGCACGCACGCACGCACGCACGCACACACACACATACTGAAGTCGTGTTATACATCGTGTTTTTGCACACACAGGTGGTAGGTTTCGACGGCTCGACCAGCGTTGAAGAGTTTGTCTACACGCTGAACCAGGAGATCGGCATGAGGGATGCTAGTCAGTCTGGCTTTGCGCTCTTCACTGACGACCCTGCCGGCAAGGAGATAGAACACTGTCTACAGCCGTATGTCAAGGTAAGATGATGTGCACTTCCAGCTTCCCTACGTTATACCTCCTACTTCGTATTTTCTCTCCATCTCTCCCTTTCTCTGCTGCTATATTTGTTGGTATCTCTCTACTCTCGAACTCTCTCTTGTCGAGCCGCCGTCATCTGCTCATGCTCAGTCTCTCTGGCTCTCTGCGGTCGGATCGTGGTGATCTCTCTCTTCTCTTTTCTGGTCGATGAGGCTCTTCTGGCTGGTCTCCTCTCTGCGTCGTCACGTCTCTCATCATCCATGCTCTCGGTCTTCTCCCCGCTCGTCCGGTCCAGGCTGGGATGCAGCCGCTCTCGTGGCTCAGTCGGCTTTCTCATGCTCTTCCTGCTGCTCGCGTTCGTCGTCCGCTCGTCTCTCGTCCTCTCTGCCTCTCTTCTCTGTCCGTCTCTCTTCTCTCTCTGCTCTCTCGGCGCTCTCAGAACTTATCTCTCAATTCTCGTCTTGGCGGCATGTTTTAGCCTTGCTACCCTATGGATATACATATCAGGCAGCTTTCGGGCATCTTAAGAAAAGGCGTTTTTCGATTTCTAGGACGTGTTTTGCCGCCTGCCGTGGTGATGATTTATGTTGACGGTTCCATTTCAACGTGGGAGCCGAGAACTGCATAGGAGAAGCAGGTGTGGGCAAATCGAGAAGGCAGCAAAGATAGTCCAAGGCTCCAGGCTATAAGAACAGGTGCACGACAGCAGTAATAGTATATAAGTAATGATATAATAAGTATATATAATATATATAGTGATATATAGATATAGACGAGCCGCTATAGTATTTTGATCACAAATTTTACGGCAGGAGCCTATAACTGAAATATTGCTCCAGTGGCCCTGGGGGGCGGCGGGTTGATAGAAAGCATCGTGAAATGTTAAGTGCTAAAATCAGTTGTTTTTGACAAAGAGGGCCCGCTGGGTGTCGGAAGAATGCCTGAATAGTTTATTGGGCAATCATGACTACAAACGTTTGCACGTGAAGTACTGCTGGAATGGAAGTATGGACATTCTAGGAATTCATTTAGAGTTAAGTTTATGTAGTATTCTGTAATAGTAGGATATGTATATAGCTCTTTAATACGTTAATAAGAATTAATAAAATTGTTGACGATGTTTCGTACACTGCCCCCTTGCTGTTCTATTATTAGCTACGTGAAAACACGCGTTGCCATTAGCAACAGCCAGCATCATTTTTCAGAGATTTTTCCACGTAATCTCTTTGCTCAATACGTTCTCAACACAATACATTCAAATAATAATTAAGATAATCAATATATTATAATTTGTTCAATGCGTTAGTGAAGCAGATAAGCAGTGATATTCTGAAATCGT
>NW_014589384.1:0-1730 GCF_000485595.1 Priapulus caudatus | reverse complement strand
AAATAGAGCGGAAGCGATGGGTAGAGAGAGAGAAAGAGAGACAGAGCGAGCGAGAGATAGAGAAGGGAGAGAAAGGGGAGAGAGAAGGGAGAGAGAAGGGGAGAGAGCAGGGAGAGAGAAGAGGAGAGAGAAGGGAGAGAGAAGGGGAGAGAGAAGGGAGTCAGGGGAAGGGGGAGAGAGCGGGGAAGGGAAGAGAGGGGAAGAGGCACGGCTTTCTACCACGCGCATACATTTGTAAATTCGAAAAACCTATTCCGACAAAAAGCATTTCGGCTTTTCGATAAACCGCAGGGGAATAGCCGCACAGATATAACGCGCTTTCTTTCATCTACTCTGCAAATTTAATGCAGCATACAGCGTTCTCGAGTGCGCGCTCTCTCTCCTTCGCTTCCCCCCCCTTCTCTCTCTCTCTCTCTGCTCTCTCTCTCTTACTCAAAAACTAGGGTTTCCTCACAATATCGTTGGCGTGGGAGCGCGTGCGTGTCTGGCGTGGCGTACGTACGTGCGTGTATGGGACTCGCCCGTGTACATGTACGCCGGGAAAAGACAAGACAAGGCAGCTGCGTTCTCTGCATGACGATAATCGAACAACGTTCCGCACGAGAGAGATTCTACGGCGTATTAACCACCCTACATCGTGTATGCACGCAACACCAACCACACACACACTTTGCTGCAGCAGAGCATGCACGCACGCACGCCCGCAGCACGCACGCACGGCACGCACACACCACACATATATATATATATATATATATATATATATATATATAAATATATATGTGTGTAAGTGTATGTATATATATTGTGTGTATATATATGTATATATATATATATATGTGTAATATATATATATATATATATAACTATGTGTTGTATGTGTATATGTATAATATGTGGTTATATATATATATCTAGTATATATATATATTTATATATAATGTGTGTATGTGTATACTGTATGTATATATATGTGTGATGCATAATCGCGAATGAAAAACACTACAGCACAGCGAAGTTCGATAAGGTTTCGCATGTTAGTATCTGACACATGACTCTCAGAGACACAGAGAGAGAAAGACGAGCGAGAGAGAGACCGGAGAGAGAGAGAGAGAGAGACAGAGAGAGAAAGTAGAGAGAGAGAGAAAGAGAGAGAGAGAGATGAGAGAGCGCGAGAGAGACGAGAGAAAGAATAAGAGAGAAGAGTAAAGAGGAGATAGAGAGAGGGGAGTGCGAGACAGAGAGGCAGAGTGACAGACAACGGAGAGAAAGAAAGGAGAGAGATCGTTAGCATTTCATTTCATATATAGTTTATTCCTGCATTCGGCGCAACATTAACTCTTGCATCTCTCTCGCCTCGGCCCGCACTGTTTTTCCCTAAAGTCGATAACGTCGGCTTAACCAACACTAACGTTGGCACGTCGGCATTGTTAGTATTTCATTTTATATTTTATTCCTACATTCCTCGCCTCGAACCGCACAGCTTTTTCCTAACGTCGGCTAAAGTCGGCATTGTTAGTGATTTTAGAGCCTGTTATAGCCTGTTAGAGCCGCATTCTCTCTATACGCGGTGAATTCTACATTCTGCATACGTCTGTATTGTTAGTGCTGATCCGCACAAACTACAGCTGCTGAATAAGAAAACTCACAAGGTTATACAATAGCTTGTATAGCGGTAAATGTGGCGGAGAGAGAGAGGGGGGAAGAGCGAGAGAGTGAGAGAGAAAGAG
>NW_014589383.1:0-1731 GCF_000485595.1 Priapulus caudatus | reverse complement strand
GCACGCGTGCTTCTCTCCCCTCTCTGTTTCTACGTGTGTGTGTGTGTATACTTGTATATATGTACTTGTATAATATGTACTTATATATATATATATATATATATATCTGTACTTGTATATGTACACACAGCCATATGTATATATGTATATATATATATGTACTTGTCGCCATATTATGTACTTGGCCTACGCGCCAAGCTTTATTGCATACGAGTCATAAGCATCGAGATATGAACACTATATAGTGGCGTGCATGCGAGGCAGCTGCAGCGTCCGTGGCGTGATTGAACAGCCAGGTCCGCCTCTCATACCCTCTGTCAAGGTTTGTTTCTACCTCGAGTAACGCCCAAGACCTCACCTAGCTCAGTAAAATTACAGTGATTCTAAAGATTTAACCCGCAGCAGCTAATTCAACTAGGTCACGTCCGCAGACTGTTTTTGTAGCTACACGACAAAACTAAAACCTCAACCTATTTAGAACCCCGGAATTGACATTCTACAAACAGGACACACTATACACGTTTCAGTGCGTTACTGAATACGTATAAAATCGTGTGAAAAAATTATATGCCCATTTGAAAATAATATATAAAAGGTCGAAAACTGTATTTAAACTCGATATGCTTTTATTGGTTTCGAAGGTCGCACGAAGCACCGAAAAAAACGTGGAAACGTCGTGTATGTAATTTTGCTGCTGCGTACGTAATTATACAATCCATGTATATGGAGATGACAATGTATACAGAACATGTATGTGTATAGAGAAGTGACGCTAACCCATGCACCGACAAACCGCCTACACCCCTAGCTCCCCCACCCCACCCCCACACCCCACCCCACCCACCCCACCACACCCCTCCCTCCTAGTGGGGCAGATATGTGAAACAATTGCGGGTTTTGTGGTAAAAGCACCAAAATTAGCATAAATGAAGTTAAGAGTATACTAAATGATTTATCCCAACCCCGCACACGTAACGTACGCGAGCATCTCCTGTTATACTTGCCACTATTAACGGTGTTTAACCGGAAGACTTGCAAACCGCTTGCAAACCGTGTATTCAAAAGGTGTATTCAGGCAGGGTTTGTGTGATTCTGGTAAACGTTTCTGAACGGTATGCGTATATACGACATAATGTCGACACAGCGTACAATCTGTGGCGAACACGCGATGAATGGCTTATA
This sequence comes from Priapulus caudatus, assembly GCF_000485595.1. Lineage (NCBI taxonomy): Eukaryota > Metazoa > Priapulida > Priapulimorpha > Priapulimorphida > Priapulidae > Priapulus > Priapulus caudatus. The sequence continues at coordinate 549 of NW_014589383.1, read as the reverse complement.
AAAGCAAGATAGCAGTAACCCACCAAGTTGCGTAACTGCGAGAAAAACAATTCGACGGAGCGACTTTGCCTGTACTCTGGCCCCCAGCCGCCCTAGCCTTGCCAATCATTTTGAGCCAGACTAGCTTAAATATTTCATAGTACCTATAAGTTCGTATATTTTATAAATGGCTTTGTAATTCTGCGTTGATATAAAATATATCGTTCGTGCTATGTCTCGAACTAGTATGAGAGATTCAGAGAGAGAGAGAGAGAGAGAGAGAGAGAGAGAGAGAGAGAGAGAGAGAGAGAGAGAGAGAGAGAGAGAGAGAGAGAGAGAGAGAGAGAGAGAGAGAGAGAGAGAGAGAGAGAGAGAGAGAGAGAGATGTAAGGAGATAGATAGATATAGATAGATAGATAGATAGATAGATAGATAGATATAGGTAGGTAGATAGATAGATAGATAGCTAGATAGATAGATAGATAAGATGAAGATAGATAGATAGATAGATTAGATAGATAGATAAAATAAGATAGATAGCTATGATTAGATAGATAGATAGATAGAGTA
>NW_014589382.1:0-1731 GCF_000485595.1 Priapulus caudatus | reverse complement strand
TAACGACGGTTACACATCCGATAGGGTAAGAGCTTCAGTCTGGTATGCATGGATAATCATACACGCATGAGAGCGTGCATATCAAACACGAACAACCCACTATACGCTCCAAGAACTCCTCACCCTCCCCCGTCATTCCCCTCCTCCCTCCTCTCCTCCTCCCTCCTCCCTCCACATCGGGGAATGTAGGGGGAGGACATTACTACGTCCCTCCTCTTCCCTGTCTCTGTGTCCCTGCTTCATCCCCGACTCCTCCCTTTCACAGACCCTCGTGATCACCATCTCTCTCTCGGCTTTCTCTTTCCAGTGAGCGAGAGGAGAGGGAGATATAATGAGGCAAGAAGTGACAAGGGGACAGAGAGAGAGAGAGAGAGAGAGAAGAAAAGAGAGAGAGAGAGGATAAGAGAGAGCGAGGAGAGAGAGAGATGAGACGAGAGAGGAGAGAGAGCGATGAGAGAGAGAGAGAGGCAGAGAGATGAGTGCATAGGCGGGAGGAGGAGAGAAAGAAGAGAGAGGAGAAGAGAGAGAGAGAGTCAGCAGATGAGAGAGGCAGCGAGAGGACCCCGAGAGAGAGACGAGAGAGGTGAGATAGGGGGTAGTTGGAGATGTACGCATGAGAAGAGAGAAAATTGAGAGATGAAGAGAGAGTAGCAATAGGGCGAGGAGATGAGAGATGAGAGAGAGAGAGAGAGAGAGAGAGAGAGAGAGTGAGAGATGGAGAGGAGCAGAGATGAGATGAGCAGAGAGAGGAGAGAGATAGAGAGAGAGAATTTAGGGGAGCTAGGGGGCGGGGCAAGATGAGCCAGATAGGGCGAGAAAGAGATTGATGTATGTAATGGTACAATGGACACATTGAGAATGGCGTGTGTGTGTGTGTCGTTGTTGCTTGTGTGGTGTGTTGTGTGTTGTGTGGTTGTGTGTCAGTCGTGTGTGTTGTGTGTGCGCTGGTGTGTGTCTGCTCTTGCCTGCCTGTCGTGTGCGTGCGTGCTCTTGAGTACGTCGTTGCCTGCGGCGTGCGTGCGTGCTCCTCCCCCGTGCGCGCGTGTGTGTTGTATAAGTCTATGGCCAGATCCTAGCCAGTCATGTTAACGGTGGGCAGCAGAGCAGAAAGACATGGACAAGGACGCATGACACACTAACAACAATGGCAGCAACTAGACAGAGGGCCACTCAAGCAGTGTGTCATATCCTCGCGAGATCGTGTAACATGGTATACATGTGTATAACAGCTGGCTCGTCTGCATGGCCTTCGCTCGCTGATTCTGACCGCCTTAAAGGGCGACTGGTGGCTGAATCATGCGCCATATCGCTGTGTAACATGTATACCAGTGTATATACGCTGGTCGCGATGCTGGCGCTCGTACCACACCAGCAAACACACACACACTGGAAACACTCACACGCAACAACAACGTCACGGAACACCCACACGCAACACACAACCACGCGATGATGCGATCAACATTGATCCTCCTTGCAAACTCCGGGTTAGCGCGGAGGTAAATTACGGAGACTTATGAGAGCAATTAACGTTATGAGTCTTCGCAATGTTACAATGACACTCAAGAAAGTGGTAATTTTTATATTTCATGGCGGCCATTTTTACAAATATGAATTGCACGCCCTCTCAGTAGATGGGTAAACTTTTATTTTTAAGTTGATGTCTTAATGATTCTATTGTGTCTAAACAACGCATGGTCAAGTGAATACATATGCATTCCACTCTCCCCC
>NW_014589381.1:0-1731 GCF_000485595.1 Priapulus caudatus | reverse complement strand
GCAGAGAGAGAAGGGCGATGAGAGAACGAGAGAGCGAGAGAGAGAGAGAGAGAGAGAGAGAGAGAGAGGGAGGGGGAGAGAGAGCGAGGGGGAGAGAGAGAGGAGAAAGGGGGGAGAGAGAGAGAGAAAGGGGGAGGGAGAGAGAGATAGAGAGGCGAGAGTGAGAGAGAGGAAGAAAGAGAGAGAGAGAGAGAGAGAGAGAGAGAGAGAGAGAGAGAGAGAGAGAGAGAGAGAGACGAGAGAGAGAGAGAAAGAGCAGCGAGAGAGAGAGAGAGAGGAGAGAAAGGAGAGAGAGAGGAAAGGGCGGAGAGAGCGAGAGAGAGAAAAGAGAGAGAGAGAGAGAGAGAGAGAGATAGAGAGAGAAGAGAGAGATAGAGAGAGAGAGAGGCGAAGAGAGAGCAGATAGAAAGAGAGAGAGAGAGAGAAGAGAGAGAGGGAGAGAGAGAGAGAGAGAAGAGAGAGAGAAGAAGAGCGAGAAGAGAGAGAGATTAGAGATAGAGAGAGAGAGAGAGAGAGAGAGCAGGCAGCGTGGCCCCGGCGGAGAGGTGTTTTCGCCAGGTGGAAGTCCGTAGGTCGGCGACGACGACGACGACGATAATGATGGACGACGATGACGATGATTGAATGATGAAGGACGATGACGACGACGATGACGAATGACGACCTGCGACGATGTCGACGGACGAGACTCGTTAAGGTCATTAGGGTCATTATTTGCTCACTGCTTCTAATGATGACTTTGACGGACGCGATTTTCAAGAACGGTCGAAGCGATTTCGTAAGAAGAGGTTATTAGGCGAGTCTGTAACATCGAAACGCCCTCATGCGCGCGCGCGGCGCGGGCAACAGGCGACACGGGAGGGCTTGCTAATGGCATGCAGCGGCACGGGCACGCACGCACGCCCATAAGGACAGACACGCGAGAGAGCGCGGCGAAATGACACATCGCTCGTGGCGCCGCACATACGCCCAGGCATGCACAACAGTGGGGGGGGGGGGGAAACGTAGGCGTAGTAAAGTAGTGGGAGAGAGCGAGAGAAAGGAGAGGGAATCGTGGGCGAGAGACGAGAGGGGAGAGAGAGACTGAGAGAGAGAGAGAGAGAGAGAGAGAAAAGAGAGAGAGAGAGAGATTAGAGAGAGAAGAGAGAGAGAGAGAGAGAAGGGGAAGAGAAACAGACGGGGGTATGAAGAGCGACACACACACACGCACGCACGCGCGCACACACACACATGCGCGCGCACGCACGCACGCACGCACGCACACACGCACACCATGTCGTTCTGAATTTTCTCGCCTGTCAGCGTACACGACAACGAACGCTTAGGTTTCCCATCACCATTACCATAGATTATACGTAACCCGCCTGTTATCAAAGCTCCACAAATGCTACCGCGTGGTCGTTCGTTCGTCGCGCATCGCTCGCCCGGCAGAGGGCGCTAGTGTACGTGCGTCGTCGCGGAATCGCCTCATGCAGCCGACAGACCTCCGCCCGTGCTTCATATTATTTTGTTCCGCTTTTCTTCCTTCTGTGCATAATAGGAAGCTGTTACTGAGGGAGCGTTTAACGACCGGTAGAATGATGATGGACGAATCCGCACGCGTTCGTGCGTGTGCGCGCGAGCGCCTGATCAACTCGTGCGTGCGCGCGCGCGTGACTCTTATGTGAGAGAAAAGGGTAGATGGAGAGCGAGCGAGAGAGAGAGGGGGAGGGAGGGAGGCAGAGAGGGGAG
>NW_014589379.1:0-1733 GCF_000485595.1 Priapulus caudatus | reverse complement strand
AGCCGAACGATAGTAGGGCACAATTTCGGGATCGCTCGGGTCCATAATACACATGTGTACACATGTATACGCATTGTGTAGCCTAACCCTAATCCCCAAAAAATAAAAAATAAAAAATAAAAATAAAACAAATAAAACATAAACAGATGGGATTCGAAACAACGATCTTTCAGACGTAACGCCCGTGCTCTACGAGCTCGGCTATTCAGCATTATTGAAAATAGCACATATATGACATATATATATATGCTAATTAAGCAAATACCCTGGTATGTAAAATGTGTATTTCTCCATGGTGCAAAAATCCACAAGGAGCACGTGAGTGTGCGTACAGCGTACAGCGTACAGCGTTTGTTGTTGTTATTGTTGAAACACCACGTACGCCCGTTTCCCCCCTCCCCTGTATGTGGGCAGTCGCAGAGTCGTTACAGCCAGCAAGTGCGTGTGCGTGTGCGTACGGTGCGTACCAACAGCGTTTGTTGTTGTTGTTGTTGTTGTTGTTGAAACACAACGTATGCTCGTCTCCCCCACCCCCCGGGCATATAGGCAGTGGCAGTCATAGAGATCCTATTATGCATAGTGAATCTGATAGCATCAGTCTCCTATTAGCGGTTTCTAATAGGTGTGACAACAGTAAATATTCATAAGCAATCTGAAGAGCGACAGTATAGTATAATAGAGATACCATTATACATAGTACACATAGTACCTACTCCAAGTATACATAGCATTAGGAGTAAGATAAGATCTATAGCTAATAATACCTTAAGGTATTATTAGCTCTTGATAAGGCAAAAAAAAAAAACTGTGTTTCCGGTTTCCCGACCCTACCTAGTTTTTACACCCGACCCTACAACTTTTTATCCATATTTTTCAAAATAAAATTTAAACTGTGAAAATCCGATAGAAATTGAGTAAGTTGATCAACCCATACGCACGCTGATGGCCCCGATAGCGTCTCTGTAGCTTTCTAACACCGATTACAAAAAAAAAGATTTAGAAAAAAAAAAGTTAAAGCCTACCTACCCTACCTATTTTTTTTCAGCATGAAACCGGAAACAAAGGTATTTTTTTTTTTTGGCCTAAGATAGATCTGTCTTATCTTACTCCTGATAGTATATTAGGATCTCTACGGTCGGGCTTTCCTCTGGCTCTGCGCACGACCAAATGAAGCCACCAATATACGATTGTACGCCGGTTGCACACGGCTCTGATTTTAGCGTTGCAAAACCACAGTTCCATAATACGGAACCATGTAGAATAACATGGCATGCAAAGACCGGGGCAGGGTGCGAAATTAACGGGAGTCCTATGCCAAATACTCCCTGATTTACTGTCGGACTACCTGATTTGACATATGCAGGAGTCCGTGTGACTCCCTGAACATTCTGCCATACTAACTAGCCTCGCGGAATTACCGTATTTTTTCAGCTAATGTCCAAAGAAAATTTGGCAGACGTGCAACGGCGTGAATCTTAAACATAAGCACATGCGTTATTGTTAATATCTTTCATTTTGAACCCCAGACTGCGGACTCCCTCATTTTGCTGCAGACTCCCTATTTTTGAGTGTAGGGAGTCCGTTGGACTCCCGTGTTCAAAAGTTGTTTTCTACAGTTCTACCCCTGCCGGGGTATTGCAGTCTGATTCGACTCTTCACAGGCGCCGGGCATTTTGAGATGAGCAACTTGTATTCCTGTATAATATAACAAAGATCCGCCTTTCCTGTGACTC
>NW_014589378.1:0-1733 GCF_000485595.1 Priapulus caudatus | reverse complement strand
GGAGGGGACGAGGCGAGAGGAGGGAGAGGAAGAGAGGTTGATGGATGATGGCGGGACACTCTTATTGCTTGACTCACGCACGCACACCTGGCTACTTCAGGCGGCGGAAGTCCGGGTGAGTCGATGCGAGCAGGGAGGAGTGGGAGGGGGATTGAGAGGGAGCAGGAAGAGGAAGGGGAGGGGAAGGGAGAGGAGGGGAGAGGAAGAGATGTTGATGTGACTGCGGGGACACCGTATGCTTGACTCACGCACGCAACACCTGCTCCTTCAGGAGTGAGCGAGTGGAGCAGGAGGAGGGGAGGGTGAGGGGATGAGAGGAGGGGTGAGAGGAAGAGGAAGAGGAGGGAGAGAGGAAGAGAGTTGATGTTGATTGGCGGGACACCCCGTTTATTGCTTGACTTCCACGCACGCACACCTGCTTTTAGGGGTGAGCGGTGGACAGGGAGGAGGGCTGGTGGGAGAAGGGGGATGAGAGGGAGGGAGAGGGAAGAGAAGAGGAGCGGGAGAGGAAGAGAGTTGATGTGATGGCGGGACACCGTATGAACTATAACGTCCACGCACGCACACCTGCTAATTCAGCGAGTGAGCGGTGGAGCAGGACGAGGGGAGGGTGAGAGGAGGGCGAGCGGGAGAGAAGAGGAGGGGAGTAGGAAGCGAGTGATGTGATGGCGGGACACCGTATGGCTTGACTCACGCACGCACACCTGTCACTTCAGGAGTGAGCGCAGAGCAAGGGAGGAGGGGAGGGGGATGGAGAGTGAAGAGGAAGAGGAAGGGAGGGGAAGAGGAAGAGAGTTGATATTGATGGGGACACCTGCTACTTCATGTATGAGTGAGCGGCAGAGCAGGCGAGGAAGGGAAGGCGGGGAGGGGAAAGGGGAGTGAGAGGGAGAGGAGGGAGGAAGAGGGAGAGAAAGGGAGATAAATAAGAGGGAGAGGGGGGAGGGAAAGAGCGTGGAGACGAAAAGGCGAAGATAAGGGGGAGAGGAAAAGGGGAGAGGGGAGAGGGGAGGGGGTCGATAACCAGGGAGAGAGGGGAGAGAAAAGAGGGAGAAGAAAAGGGAATAAGGGGGACAGGGAGGGGAGAGGGAAGAGGGGGAGATGAGCAGGGAGGAGGGAAGGGAGGAGGGAATAGCAAAGAAGGGAGAAGAAACAGGAGACGACGGGCGAGAGGAGCTTCAGAGGAACGACGGAAGGTCGGAGGGCGGACAGGAGAGAGGAAGAGGGTTGATGAGGGGATATGAAGGGAATGAGGAGGGAGCAAGTATAGACCCGCGGGAGAGGACGAGGAGAGGAGAGGAGAGGGGAGATGGAGATAGGTGGGACGAGGAACAGTAGGCTAACTTACCGCTGAATTACCGCCCTCCGGCCATCCTATGATGTGATCACGCGTGATTGTCAATTACCTGCTGCTGCTGCTTTTGCTACTGCTACTGCTACTGCCTGTACTACTGCTTGCTGCTGCTGCTGCTGCTGCTGCCTGCTTGCTGTGCTGCTTGCTGCTGCTGCTGCTGCTGCTGCTGCCCTGCTGCTGCTACTACTACTACTGCTACTGCTGCTGCTACTGCTACTGCTGTTACTACTGCTGCTGCTGCTACTACTACTGCTACTGCTGTTACTGCTGCTTTGCTGCTGCTGCTGCTACTGCTACTGCTACTGCTGCTGCTACTGCTGCCACCACCGCTGCCGCTGCTGCCACCACCGCCGCCGCCGCCGCCGCCGCCGCCGTCACC
>NW_014589377.1:0-1734 GCF_000485595.1 Priapulus caudatus | reverse complement strand
CCCCCCCCCCTTTCCCCCTCCTCTCTCTCTCCTCCTCTTCCTCTCTCTCTCTTCTCCCTCCCCTCCCTCCTCTCTCTCTCTCTCTCTCTCTCTCTCTCTCCCATACCCCATACAGCTGGCAGGTTGCAACCAACTGCACTCTTTGTTTCTCTGCTGCTGTTTCCATGGAAACATCATATTAGAGCCGTCGCTGGGGGCATGGTAGCAGCTGACCGCTGGCCGGCCATTCCTGCTGACAATCGCTACTGCGGTGGTCGAGCCGTCATTATGCATGCGTGCGTGCGTGCGCGCGTGCGTGCGTGCGTGCGTATTTGTGCGTCTGTGTGTGCGTGTGTATGCGTGCATGTGCGTGAGTGTGTGTGCATGCGTATGTGTGCGTGAGTGCGTGTGCGTGTGTGCGTATGTGTAAGGATGAGAGGGAGTCACCTTGCTTTCTAGGACAGGTGCTAATGATATGTGTGAAGACAAGCAGACTAGCTTCCTCTTCTCCTTTCCTCCTCCTCGCTACCTAGTTTCTCTTCTCCTCTCCTTCTTCTCCTCCTCTTTCTCTCCTACTGTACCCTAGCATTCTCTCTTCCTCTCTTCGCTCTCTCTCTTTTCTCGCTCCTTATGGCTTCTTCTCTCTAACCTTTCTCTCTCTCTCTATGAGGTTGCAGGAGGGGAGGGGCCGCTCCCGGACCACCGCTACACACCAGGCGAGCACATAGCGGGAGTGACGGGGGTGTCGAGGAAGGGTCACTGTAAGTGGTTCAGTACAGAGGTTTCGGCTTCGTCACGCGACGACGAAGGACACGACGTGTTCTGTGCATCAGGTGAGTGCTTCTGCGTGGTGTGTGTGTGTGTGTGTGCGTGCGTGTGTGTGGTCAGTGGCGCGATGAAATGGAGGAGGGAGATAGGCAGCGAGCGGATGACTAGAGAGAGAGAGTAGAGGCAGAGAGGAGAGAGGGAGGAGAGAGAGAGAGAGAGCAGAGAGAGAGAGAGAGAGATGAGAGGGGTGTAGGGAAGAGGAGAGCGAGATTTGCGACGAGGAGAATGGCCGACGAGGGGCGAGAGAGAGGAGAGAGAGCAGAGAGAGAAGCAGAGAGAGATGAGAGAGTCAGATGGAAGAGAGTATGAGAGACGAGACGGAAAGGGTGGCTAAGGAAGGTAGGAGCAGAGAATGAGGAGAGAGGAATGGAAGAGAGGGGAGGGAGAGCGACAGGGATGGCGAAGGGAATGCGAGGAGGTAGAAGAGGTGAAGAGAGGCGAGATGCGAATGAGAAGGTTAGAGATGAGTAGGAGGGAGATGTAGATAATGCGAATCAGTGTGGACAGCGGAGAGGATGGGCGGATGGGAAAGAGGAGAGGATGAGAGAGTGAGAGGAAGAGGGAGATGATGAGCCGATCTCGATGAGGCGAGACCGGAGTAGAGTGAGAAAAAGAGTGAGAGGAGGGGGAGACGGTTGAACGCAGTTTAGGTAAGTAGAACGGTGTGGTGAAAGGGGAGGGGAGAGATGGGAAGAGGGAAGTGGCAGAGATGGTGTGGGAAGGAGGAGGATGGGTGAGGGAGGGGCGGAGAGGTGGAAGGTGATGGAATGGGGAGAGAGGTGAGTGAGTGGAGGGAGGGTGAAGGAGGAGGGAGAGATGGGTGTGAAGGAGGGGGAGGGGAGGATGTGTAGAATGAAGGAGGGTCAGGGCTGCACAGAGAAACACAAACTATCGAGTCTGGGGAGGAAGAGGTGCAGGATGAGGAGG
>NW_014589376.1:0-1734 GCF_000485595.1 Priapulus caudatus | reverse complement strand
TATATATATATATATATATATATATATATATATATATATATATATATATATTCCCGTGTCTCCTCGTTCCCTGCCGGAGACGTGATCCCGGCTGGAACCGTGCCAGGAGTACCTGGATCCCGTCTAACCGCACGCGACACGAGCGCCACCGCCGCTGATTTAATCCTTACTTACTTACGCGCATCCCGGAGATAGGAAGACAGGAAAGGAAATAGAGATGTAGAGTGTTGCGAGATGTGGCGGGGGGCCTCTAGCTCGGGGTCGGATAAGGTTTAGTAAGAGATTCGGACTACGATTCGAATTTGTTTCCATTCGATATTTTCGCGTCGAAGTGTGCGAGTGTATGCGACGCAGAAGGACACACGTGATGTGCACGTTGTCACTAGCGTATATCTATCTATCTAATCTGTCTGTCTATCTATATATATCTATATATTAATATATATATTTATATATATATTATGCGCGTGCGTGCGTGCGTGCGTGCATGCGTGTGTTTGTACGTGCGTATGTATCGGTACATATATTTAGCCTTGGGGACATTGACATTTATATATTGTCGCCGGTAAGGGGATATGCTGCGGGGGCCGCTGCCAGCAGGCGTGGCCGCTGCTGCCACGGCGAGGCGTGTCACTGCTGATATCCCCTGCGGGACGACAGTCCGCGTAGAGTGATGGCTGCTCGCGAATCAAGAACAGATTATCTGCTGTCGAGATTTAAGGTGCGCGTCGGCGCGATGCACGCCGCGATAGTCCCAGCGCGTCGGCCAGTGACATCTCGCGCCGTGTGAGTTATCCTGCTGCACGTGTGCACCTTATCCGCGTCGGCAGTGTATGTGGCTGCTAGTACATGCGCGGCAGTCAACACGTTATGCCGTGCTGGAGCAGAGGGGAGCGTTCCGTCGCGGCGCCCGCGCGTTGTAAAGTAATAGTACGGGGTTGCGGGGTGGGGTTGCGTGGGTGCGGATGCGGGTGTAGGTTTGCGTGTGGGTGTGCGTGTGCTCGCTGTTTTGTTGATGTGGGTGTGGGTTGGGATGGTGGGGTGGGTTTGGTAGTGTGGTGCCGGTAGGTGTGGTGGGGTGATGGTATTTGTGGGTGCGGGATGGGGTGTATGTGGTGGTGGTGTTGGGGGGGGGGTATATCGGGGTGGGGTGTATGTGGGGTGTGGGCGATGACGCATTGCAGGTGTCTGTTGTTGCGATGCGGTGGTCCCGGGCTAAGGGAAGCCGGCAAGACGCTCGTGAGGTGTCAGAGCTGTCAGGGCCGATTTCCGCTGCGGCTGCAGAAGCGGCGTGCAGAAAGCGGCATGAAAGTGCTGCGCGGCGCGTTTGCGCCAAATTGCGGCCCGTGATTGCTGCGCACACTTTTTTCTCTCGGCTTCCATCTGAGCCGCTAATCTGTTGGTTCTATGCATTGATTACCAGCGGATTAGCTCTACAGAGAGAGAAGGTGTGTGTGTATGAGTGAGAGAGAGAAGGTGTGTGTGTGTGTGTTTGTGTGTGTGTGAGAGAGAGAGAGAGAGAGTGTGTGTCTGTACGGAAACCCTCATGCTACGAAAAGTACGGTCCTCCCAGTTCCCTTAGAAAGTGGGGATGTACTATTATCGTTATTTTCTTTCGTCGGTTAGGTCGGCTCGCCGCTAACTCCGCTTTCTCTCTCTCTCTCTCTCTTATCTCTCCTCTCGTCTCTCTCTCTCTCTGCGTCACTGTCTCTCGGTCTCTCTTCTCCTCATCTC
>NW_014589375.1:0-1735 GCF_000485595.1 Priapulus caudatus | reverse complement strand
CGTTTTATCCGTGTTTTTTAACGTATTTTATCAAGGTTATCAGTTTCTAACACTACCAGATCCACGCGTCGCTCTAAATGATGCTGTTAGTGTGTGTGTATGTGTGTGTGTGTATGAGGGCCGGCAGCTGTGGGGCAGTGGGCCGCGTCCGCTGGTCACTCACTTACTACTTACTTATCACGCTGTCCCCGCACCGCCCACCGTCTGTGCGCGTGCGTGCGTGCGTGCGTGCGTATGTATGTGCACGTGCTTGTAAGTATGTGCATGCATGTGTGTGAGCGCACGTGCAAACTTGTGCGCGCGTGAGTATGTGTATGTGTTTGCGTACGTGTGTGCGTGCGTTCATGTGTGTGTGCGTGTGTGCGTGCGTGCGTGCGTGTGTGCGTGCTTGCGCACGTAACAGGGGAAGTCACGAATTCCCCCCCCCCAAAGTTCCTTACTTAATCCCAAGAGAAGTGGCCACGTGGTGACCTCTGACCTCTCTGACTCATCGCTTAACCTCACGGCTTACATGCTACCATCGACACCTTTCCTCACGGATTAGGCTACTGAACTCCTACACGCATACACACCTCAGCCCTACTCACCTTATGCTTGTGTGCGACTACATTCTTGCCACGGAACAAATTCTGGAAAAAAAATACGAAGAACAAAATCAGTAAGAATCAAGCGTTTTATCCGTGTTTTTTTAACGTATTTTATCAAGGTTATCAGTTTCTAACACTACCAGATCCACGCGTCGCTCTAAATGATGCTGTTAAAATCGTCCATAACGATAGCGTTGCCATGGCGACCGCATCTCCGTGTGTCTGTGACGCGCCGCGCGTGCATGTAGCATAGTTACGAACCGCTCGCAGCCTCCCGCCTCCCGCCGTCACCTCCCCCTGCATGGCTTCCCCGGATGAAGAGGCTGAGAAGGCATCCTTCGGGTCTACACATGATCGGAGAAGCCACAAGATTCGGTAGCAGAGTGAGACGAGACCCGCCCAGCATCCACGGCAGTTCTCGGGGTTGCTAGCGCTCAGTGACTGTGCCAAACTCGCTGCCTCTGCCTCTCTGACTCTAACGCTCTCTGTCTGCATAGTGCTATCTCTCCCTGTCTTCCTGACTCTACTGTCTCTCCTCGTCCTCCCTGATTTAACCCTCTCCCTAACACTAACAGTAATTTCCTGGCTGACGTTACGTCTATCTGTCAGCGTGATGCTACCTCTCCCTGTCTCTCTGACTCTACTCTCCCTAGCCATCTCTTCCTGCATTCCACTCACGGTCTTTACACAGTCAATACTCACAGTCATTCCACTCACAGTCATTACACAGTCATTACTCACAGTCATTCCACTCACGGTCTTTACCTGCTTGAAGCTCTCTCTCTCACAGTCTCTTTTCGACTGTCGTCTGAATCTACCTCTCACTACCTGCACTCTACTAGCTGTATCTTCCTGCATCTTTCCACTACTATACGTCTGTCCCATGATGGACGCTTTCTGATTGCACACTAGCTCTCTCTAGCTCTCTCTCTCTCTCGAGAGAGAGAGAGAGGAGAAGAGAGAGAATCGACGGAGATGAGAGAGACGAGAGAGAAGAGCTATGAGAGATGTCATGCGGAGAGTAGAGCTGAGAGAGGATGGCTGAGATGAGAGATATGACCGTGAGATTGATGAGAAGATGATGAGATGGAGAGGAGAGATGAGTGTAGATTGAGCGGGCAGAGATATCTGAGGGGGATCTTGTAGAT
>NW_014589374.1:0-1737 GCF_000485595.1 Priapulus caudatus | reverse complement strand
AGTGAGTAGTAAGTAACTTAGTATTCAGTGAGTAGTAAGTATCTTAGAATTCAGTGAGTAGTAAGTAACTTAGTATTCAGTGAGTAGTAAGTAACTCAGTATTCAGTGAGTAGTAAGTAACTTAGAATTCAGTGAGTAGTAAGTAACTTAGTATTCAGTGAGTAGTAAGTAACTTAGTATTCAGTAAGTAGTAAGTAACTTAGTATTCAGTGAGTAGTAAGTAACTTAGAATTCAGTGAGTAGTAAGTAACTTAGAATTCAGTGAGTAGTAAGTAACTTAGTATTCAGTGAGTAGTAAGTAACTTAGTATTCAGTGAGTAGTAAGTAACTTAGTATTCAGTAAGTAGTAAGTAACTTAGTATTCAGTGAGTAGTAAGTAACTTAGAATTCAGTGAGTAGTAAGTAACTTAGTATTCAGTGAGTAGTAAGTAACTTAGTATTCAGTGAGTAGTAAGTATCTTAGTATTCAGTGGTTGGTAATATCAGTACACGCGAAGCGAATAACAACAAGAAGATAAAAGCGAATCTCGTGAATTCCCAATACATTTAAAAAAAAGTTATCGCTATACACACGAGACGATCGCTTACCAGATGCACGTAGGGAATGTAGAAACCAAACATGACGAGGCTTGTAGCGATCAACCACAGAAAGGCTATATAACCCTAACTCCACTATAACCCGTGCTATTGTATATATTGTATATTCGTATATATATTGGCTACATAACCCTAACTCCACTATAACCCGTGCTATTGTATATATATTGTATATTCGTATATATATTGGCTATATAATCCTAACTCCACTATAACCCGTGCTATTGTATATATTGTATATATTCGTATATATTGGCTATACAACCCTAACTCCACTATAACCTGTACTCATCTCTTCCGCACAGGTGCTGGCACCTGTCGCCGAATTCCTGATCCAGAGGATCGGCTGGAGGAACATGTTGCGGGTGTTCTCTGGCTGCGTGTTCCTGTCCGCCGGCAGTGGCTTCCTCTTTACTCCTCCTCTCGCCACGCAGACGAAGACGCCTCGTCCGACAGCTTCTCCCTCGGGCTTCTCCCGTAGAGGCTGCGCCGTCACTATCGATCTATCGCTCTTCCGTAGCAAGGTGTTTAAGGAATATAAATCTTGTATTGGCGGTATGACCTTTAAACGAACAAATTTTACAAGATCGCCAAAATATCGATGACATTACAGGCATGTCACACACACACGTGATTAAACACTCTAATTAACAGTATTCAGGCTCGAGCATGTCCACATGACCCAGCCTCCCGTCTCTCACACTATCTCACCAAAAACTCTACTAGAATCCGTGCTATTGTATATATTGTATATTCGTATATATATTGGCTATATAACTCTAACTCCACTATAACCCGTGCTATTGTATATATATTGTATATTCGTATATATATTATTTTATGTTATTTATAAGCAGGTGTGGCAGTGGACAACGCCAGAGATGAAAATGAATGTGAGAATAAATAAATAATTATATGTAACACGTACACACACGCGCGCACGCCCCCACCAACTCACGCACGCACGCAAACAACACACACGGGCACACACACTACGCACACACACACACACACTCATACGCACACACGCGCGCGCACGTTTACACACACACACACACACACACACACACACACACACACACACACACACACACACACACACACACACACACACACACACACACACACACACACACACAC
>NW_014589373.1:0-1737 GCF_000485595.1 Priapulus caudatus | reverse complement strand
CCGAGCGACGCGATGTAGATGTAAATACGACGATGACAGACTCTCGTTTGATTTTTTCCCCAACAGCTACCTCATCAGGTCCACGGCAGGTGCAGCATAGTCGATCTAACTTCAATTCTCTGGTCTTTAATTCAACTCCTAAGACTAGGACCCTCGTACATACATCGTCATCAGGAGTAGCAAATAGGGAGATGTCGCTGTATCTTACTCCTGATCGCTCATTCATGTACATTTATTAGTAAGCACAATAAAGCAAAATAACGCTGACACATGTGCGGTAACCATTTCTCTTCGATAACATAATCGCTAACCTGGCCCTAACATAAAACTAATCTTAATCCGAAGCCTGGGTAACCTAATAGACTTCACCATAACACAATTAACATAGTCTGACTGAAAACGTGTGTATGATAACTTAGGGTTACATCCAAAAACTAGATAACCTAATTCAACCCATCATATGTGTACTGCGCCGAAAGCCCTGTAAGCAGAAAACAGACGATTTCACGTGTGCGCTACTACTTTTTACTACGCAGACATGTTCTCAAATAGCAGCTGCGTGCTCGCGATGCGGATGACTCTATTCAGTATATATGTATAATATATATCTATACGATGAACACTAATTCATTCGATGTGGTCCGATATAGCTCGCTTTAATAATATTACTGCTATGAGCAATCTTACGCTGAACTAGACAATTCTGAGATTAGCACAGGTGAAAGAGTGTCTTGTCATATTTTGATATATAAGGGAGCTGCCCAGCGGCTTACGTATATATATATCGTTGACGACACGTACGTCGACACCGTCACTGCGCAAGTGGCCTCAGTGTGCATGCACGTATAAACAGAACAAACACACGTCCGTTGTAAGCACGCACGTTGTCTCTCACTATACTCACTATTCTATCTCTCTCTCTCTCTCTCTCTCTCTCTCTCTCTCTCTCTCTCTCTCTCTACTATATATATATATATATATATATATATATACATATATATATATATATATACTACAATCGCAGCGCTATACTATCTACTTGTGCGCGAAGGAGAAATACCTTCCGGTTGTGGTCACGTGGTGTGGCACTTCCGCTCGATCTCAGATCGGCACCTTCTCAATGTGAGTGGGCGACCGCGATATCGAACGTTCTGTCGCAAACACCCGCGACTGACGAATGCGACGCGAGTTGAACCCTTTCTTCACGCTATCCTGCTGCTCACGCTACCAAGCGGTGTCGATTTCTTTGCTATATACACACGATTGTTAGTTTTTTACACGGGACGGTCGCGTGCGGCGTACGGTGAATGTTCGTATATATAATTTATAGGTTTTCGCGCTCGCACGCGTGTAGCAGCAGTTTGTAATAGAGGAGAATAAGGGTGACACAGAGAGAGAGAGGGAGAGAAGGTGAGAGAGGGAGAGGGGAAAGCTCGAAAGAGGAGGGGGACGACAGCGAGAGTGAGAAAGAGGGGGGAAGCGACACACGCAGACAGAGAGAGAGAGAGAGAAAAGCCAGAAAGGGAGAGGGGGAAGGCTCGAGAAAGAGAGAGACCGGGGGACGACAGCGAGAGAGAGTGAGAGAGAGAGAGAGAGAGAGAGGAGGACGCGACACACACACACGCACGCACGCACTCACGCACGCACGCACGCACGCACGCATGCACGCACGCACGCACACACACACACACACACACACACACACACACACACACACACACACACACACACACACAC
>NW_014589372.1:0-1739 GCF_000485595.1 Priapulus caudatus | reverse complement strand
ATGTATTTGTGCTCTATTGCTATACTCTGTCTCAGATTTGTCTCGACTTCAAAAACGCCACTCCAATGGTGCCGATATCTATCACTTTAATGAATAATATATATCGTAATAATAATATATATATACTCGCACTTATATACGTATCTAATACTTATATACTATAACTATCAAATAAATGATAATATATTAGGTAATATGTATATATTATTGTTCCTATTTAATGACGCCTATAAAACATTCTCTCCTGCTATTGGTTAGCGAATTTCTTGACTGAGCCCCATGGAGAATGCCTTCCCATGTATTATCCAACCGATGCGCATATTCCGAGTGAAGTATTGGAGGAACTCTAGTATAAGGAGGGCTGCCTATGTCGGCTCTTGCGCAAGCCGACTTCGAATCGGAAAGCAAAACTTAGCGCAATTATTCGATAGCAAGCCTGAAAGTGCGAATCCAGGCACGGCGACTAAGTTGCCAGTCCAGTTGCCCAACTTGTTATATTCCGAGCAATAGTGTGTCGGCCCGCTCGACTGGCAAGGATTCGCGTTCGCGAGTGATGTGGTCCGAACCGACCTAAGCACTGCGCGAGTCGACTGTGAATTGCGGTCATCCAGTTGCTGTCAGTCGAGTCAGATATCGCTTACGCGCAAAGCACCGGGACATGAAGCCCCCCTTGATAATCTATATTGATTGTTAGTTGATGTTTATTACAACTGACTGCAACCGCGACCGAGAATAGTGCGCCGAGAAACGAATCTTAATGTATTGCGTGGTGTGGCGGCAGACGACGAGGAGACAGGACGCTCTGATCCGCAAGCACGCGAGACGCCCTGTGATGTACGATCGTGGCGTACAGCTGCAGTGCGTGGCATGTGCCGGCTTGCAGCTGTGTGTAGTGCGCGAGCGAGACGCGTAGAGAGGAGAAGAGAGATATATGATGTGTGCCGCGAACACGACGAGCGAGAGAGCCGGGGAGATTGACGATGGAGACTGGCAGGAGAGAGGAGAGGAGCAGCGATCGACGAGAGAGGAGAACCGCGATGAGGAATAGTACGTGCAGCAGTGTGTGCGTGCATGAGCCGTGAGTGCGCGTGATTGCGCAGGAGAGAGAGCAGGAAGCGGCGACTTCGCGCGCAGCGCAGCTAGTTATCGACGATATGACGACACCTACTCTAGACCGGCGTGTTGCATCCGGCTCGTAATTGATATGCATGCGCTGCCGTTTCTTTCTTCTTCCTCTCATCCTTCAGACTCTGTGTTGCAAACACGCCGGAATCACAAACGCAAATTTACGATTAGTAAGACCCATTTTAGTTTTGGACACCATATGCCAATTGATGTATACCCAGCCACACGTGGAATCTGCATTGCGAATTAAACAATTCGATGAGAATAGAAATGGAAATCCGCCGAGACGATGTGACTTTGTAATTTGCAATCTTCACGAATTTCACAATTTTATTAATAGCCCCCCTCCTCCCCCCCCGCGGAGAGGGAGGGAGAGGGAGGGTCGATCCTCTGGTTTCCAAGCGAGTTAATTGCCTCTAAGTAGTTAGTGAAGCCTGTCAAGGAGACCGCGATCATTAAATTCTATACACGATGATAAGGCCTCTTAAAAGGTTTAGTCAGGCGAGACAGAGAGACAAGCTAGACAGACGGGGAGAATAAAGCCACCACGTTCATTCATACCCTACGATGCCACTACTGCATAGCTAACATCAACACTGTATATATATATATAT
>NW_014589371.1:0-1739 GCF_000485595.1 Priapulus caudatus | reverse complement strand
AGAGAGGTGTATTTGAGAAAGGTGTATTTGAGAGAGATGTGTTTCAGAGAGGTGTGTTTGAAAGATGCATGTTTGAGAGAGGTGTGTTTGAGAGAGGTGTGTTTGAGAGAGGTGTGTTTGAGAGAGGTGTGTTTGAGAGAGGTGTATTTAAGAGAGGTGTATTTGAGAGAGGTGTATTTGAGAGAGGTGTGTTTGAGAGAGGTGTATTTGAGAGAGGTGTGTTTGAGAGAGGTGTATTTGAGAGAGGTGTATTTGAAAGAGGTGTGTTTGAGAGAGGTGTATTTGAGAGAGGTGTGTTTAAGAAAGGTGTATTTGAGAAAGGTGTGTTTGAGAGAGGTGTATTTGAGAGAGGTGTGTTTGAGAGAGATGTATTTAAGAGAGGTGTATTTGAGAGAGGTGTATTTGAGAGAGGTGTGTTTGAGAGAGGTGTATTTGAGAGAGGTGTATTTGTGAGAGAAGTGTGTTTGAGAAGGTGTGTTTGAGAGAGGGTGTTTTTCAGACGAGGTTGTATTAGCAGAGACGGTGTCTTCGAGAGAGTGTGTTTAAGAGAAGTGTGTTTAGAGAGAGGGTGTTTAAGAGAGGTGTATTTTGGAGAGTGTATTCGAGAGACGGTGTATTTGTGACGAGGTGTTTGAGAGACGGTGTGCTTTGAGAGAGGTGTGTTTAGAGGGGTCGTATTGAGAGAGTGTGTTTAATGAAAGGTGGTATTAGAGAAGGTGTATTTGAAGAAGGTGTCATTGAAATAGAGGTGTGTTTGAGGAGGTGTAATTTTAAGCAGAGGTGTGTTTAAAGCAGAGCGTGTGTTTGAGAGAGGTGGTATTTGAGAGAGGTGTATTCGAGAGAGCGTGTATTTGGAGAGAGCGCTCGTGTTGGAGACGGTGTCGTTCGAGAGAAGGTGTGTATTCTAAGAGAGGTGCTATTGAGGAGGTGTATTTGAGAGAGGTGTGTTTGAAGAAAGATGCTGTTTTGAGAGAGGCTTGTTTAACGAGAGGTGTATTTTGAGAGAGGTGTATTCGAGAGGTGATCTGAGAGAGGTCGTGTTTTGAAGAGGTGTGTTTGGGAGGTGTGCTTTAATGAGAGGTGTATTTGAGAGAGGGTATTTGAGAAAGCGTGTATTTCGAGGAGATGTGTTTCAGAGAGTGTGTTCTGACAGATGCATGTTTTGAGAGCGCGCTGTGTTGAGAAGAGGTGCTGTTTGAGAAGTCGTGTGTTTGAGAAGGTGTGTTTTCGAGAAGAGGTGTGGTTTGAGAGAGGTGGTGTTCTGGAGAGGTGTGTTGGAGAAGGTGTGCCCTGAGAATGCATGTTTGAAGAAGCACGGTGTGTTTGAAGAAGCGTGTGTTTGAGGAGGTGTGTTTGATGAGACGCAGGTGCTGGTTCTGCGAACGAGGTGTATTTTTGAGAGCAACGGCTGTGTCTGAGAGGACGGTGTGTTCGATCGAGAGGTGCAACAGAGCTTGAGGAGGTGCCGTGTGTTTGAGTCACACACGGCTGGTTTTCAGAAGATCAGGTGTGTTTCAAACGAGTAGCAGGGCGTGTGTTTAAGTAGAGCGGCGAAGGTGTGTATTGGGCGTGTGGAGGAACACGAGAGGTGGTAATTTTAAGCAGAGGTCGTACGTATTTTCTTGAGACAAGAGAGTGTGTTGAAAATAGGCTGTATTTGAGAGATGCGAGTGTGTTTGGACAAAGCAGTGTGTTTCGACGAAGAAGGCGTGTGTTTGGAGAGCAGGTGTGCTTTGAGT
>NW_014589370.1:0-1740 GCF_000485595.1 Priapulus caudatus | reverse complement strand
ATTAAAATAACGTTTTCTACACGTTCGACGTAAACCGTTTCTAAAAAATGTTATGTTTCATGCTTATTTACAAACGTTTGCTAACGTCTGCCTGCGGTCGTAGTCCTGTGTGTGCTGCGTCTGCGTAAGCCTGCGTATGGGCGTGTGTGCCCTGCGTGCGTGCCTGCCTTGTGTGCCTGCTGTGTGCCGGCTTCGGTGTGCCTGCGTGGGGGCCTGCGTGTGTGCCTGCCTTTGTGTGCCGCGTGGGCTGCATACTTGGTGTGCCTGCGTGCGTGCCCGTGTCTCTGCCCTGCGTGCGCTGAGTGCCCTGCGGTGCGCGCGCGCCGTGGAGTGTGTGCTGTATGTATGATGTTGTATGATATGTATGTAATGTATGTATGTATGTATGTATGTATGTATAGTATGTATTATGTATGTAGGGATGTATTATGTATGTATGTATTATGTATGTATGTATGTATGATATGTATGTATGTATGTATGTATGTATGTATGTATGTATGATATGTATGTATGTATGTATGTATGTAATGTATGTATGTTGTTATGTATGTTATGTATCTGTATGTATGTTATGATATGTATGTATGTAGGTAGTGTATGTATGTATGTATGTATGTATGTATGTATGTATTATGTAGTATGTATGTATGTATGTATGTATGCTCTGTGCCGTGCGTCGCGTGCTGTGCTGTTGCGTTGCTGTGCGTGCGTGCGTGCCTGCCGTCTGCTGTGCGTGCGTGCGTGCGTGCGTGCCGTTGTGCGTGCGTCGTGACCGTGCGTGCGTGCGTGCTGCGTGGTGCGTGCGTGTGTGTGTGTGCTGTGATGTGTGTGTGTGGTGCTTGCCCTGCACGCCAGATTGGCTGTGTTCACGGCCCTGCTTGAACGCGGAATTTCTCCCTCACACGTGTACTATATACATCGCCGCGAAACGTAACCGCGGCTGTAAAGCTATGCCGGGGCCTTTTAGCGACGGATTTATCCCCTCTGACGCGGAATTTTTTGAGCATTTTAGCCAGTTTTTTCGACGACGCGCGCTCCCCTCGGCAAATGGCAATAGCGGAGACACTGCTCGACGAATTATCGGTCGCGATTTGGACGGGTGACGCGAGCGAACAGCGCGGGGGGCCGGCCGGTTCCCCCGTATCTTGCCGAGCACAACCTCGTGGCAGCTTATTCGCTATTAATAGTATAGACACACACACCACACACACACACACACACACACACAAACACACACACACACCACACACACCAAAACCACACACACACACACACACACACGCAAAACACACCGATACTGCACCCACACACAAAAAGATAATATATAGTTTATATATGTGTATATGTTATATATATATATATATATATATATATATATACATATACATATATGCAGGCAGCTTGCCAGTTCTTGGGTCACCTAACCTCTATATACACATGATAGAGTCGCTAACGTCGGCTGCTGATATTCAATATCGTACAGTATATAACGTTATTTTACAGAGTAGATTTATTGGCCCGATTATTAGATTTGCGGGTTATATCTGCTGCTGATTCAGTGCGTGTGAGTGCAGATGGAATCTTTCATTCGGGTTTTTTCGATCAACACACTCTCAAACTTATTTTCGTAATGCCCTGGCATCGTCAACATGCGGCCAGACGGAATTCTAACGTAACAGAGTTCTCTCCCCTCTCCCTCCCCCACTCTTCCCATCTCTTTCCCTTTCTCTCCCTCCC
>NW_014589369.1:0-1740 GCF_000485595.1 Priapulus caudatus | reverse complement strand
TCGCGCGCCCTCCTCGGGGCTGTGACGCGCCGGTGACGGGGCGGTGACGGAGCTGTGACGCGGCGGTGACGGGGCGGTGACGCGGCAGTGACGGGGCGGTGACGGAGCGGTGACGCGGCGGTGACGGGGCGGTGACGGAGCGGTGACGCGGCGGTGACGGGGCTGTGACGGGCGGTGACGGGCGGTGACGCGGGGGTGACGCGGCGGTGACGGGGCAGTGACGCGGGGGTGACGCGGGGGTGACGCGGCGGTGACGGGGCTGAGTGCGGCCACGCAACAAGCACAAGCTAACATCTGTGTCATAACACACGCGCGCGCGTGTACGCCGCACACACGCACACGCACGCACAGAGGCACGCACACATTCAAATATCGAGAAACAAACAGTAAACGCAGTGTACGCTTACGCGCCTACTGCAACCGTATATACGAAAGCAGGCGCGTGTGCGTGCGTGCGCTCGTGCGTGCGCGTGCGCGTGTGCGTGCGTGTGTGTGTACGTATATATATGAACTATAGTAACACCTGCGCCCCACACCTGTGTGCTCGCTGGGTCTCCACGCCATCTAAGTACACTGCTCACCCATCGCAGCAGCAGCAGCCCTCTTCCTCATTACTCTCTCTCTCTCTCTCTTTCTCTTCTCTCTCTTCTATCTCTCTCTCTCTCTCTCCTCTCGACCTCTCTCTCTTCTCTTTTCATTCTCTCGCTCTCTCTATCTCTCTCTCTCTCTCTTCTCTCTCTCTCTCTCTCTGCGCTCTCTCTTCTCTCTCGCTCGCTCTGCTCTCGTCTCTCCTCTCTCTCTCTCTCTCTCTTACCTCTTCTCGCCTCTCTCTCTTCTCTCTCTCTCTCTCTCTCTCTCTCTCTCTCTCTCTCTATCTCTCGTATCTCTCTCTCTCTCTCTCTCTTCTCTCTCTCTCTCTTCTCTCTCTCTCTTAATCTCTCTATCTCTCTATCTCTCTATCTCTCGTCTTCTCTCTCTCTCTCTCCTCTCTCTCTCTCTCTCTCTCTCTCTCTCTCTCTCATCTCTCTCTCTTCACTCTCTATCTCTCACTCTCTCTCTCTCCTCTCTCGCTCTCTTCTCTTTCTCTCTCTCTCCCTTCCCTCTACCTCATTCTCTCCCTTCCCTCCCATCCCCGCGCCCCCCCTCTCTCTCTCTCTATAGAAACAGACACTTCCATCGCTCCCTGGTTATAATTGTAGCGGCCGTTGCGGGTAAATGTGTTTTGTTCTCCGACACGCTGCGAGCGAAACAGAGACCTCGAGTAATCACGCCGATTATATATAGCTGATGCTAATAGCCTGTGGGGCCGTGCATGGTGTACGTGCGAGAGGCCGCGTATAGCACGCACCTATATCTATACGTATATATAATATATATATATATATATATATATATATATGTGTGGAGGCCCTGGTGTGCGAGAGAGAGGCCGCAGCATATTACACACGTATATAAATACGTACATATACGGCTTTCTGTAGCGCGATAGTGTCCGTGCGACATTAGGAAATATTTCGAGCGCCAATGCGGGGCTTATAATTTTATGCACATAGAATAAAGATGGTTTGTAACTTGTTATATTATATATCTAATATCTCGCTACATATATACAGCGATATATATATGTACGTATATATATAAATGTACGTATATACATATATATCATGTAGGTGCCTATATGTTATATTTATTACATAAATATATGAAAAGCGGTAGGAGTATCTTCCCTCTTTCCCTCTG
>NW_014589368.1:0-1741 GCF_000485595.1 Priapulus caudatus | reverse complement strand
GTGTGTTATTGTACTGTGTCTTATTGTACTGTGTGTTATTGTACTATGTGTTATTGTACTGTGTCTTATTGTACTGTGTGTTATTGTACTATGTGTTATTGTAATGTGTGTTATTGTACTATGTGCACACAGTACAATAACACACAGTACAATATTTATTGTACTGTGTGTTATTGTACTGTGTGTTATTGTACTGTGTGTTATTGTACTGCGTGTTATTGTACTGTGCGTTATTGTACTGCGTGTTATTGTACTGTGCGTTATTGTACTGTGTGTTATTGTACTGCGTGTTATTGTACTATGCGTTATTGTGCTGTGTGTTATTGTACTGTGTGTTATTGTACTGCATGTTATTGTACTGTGTGTGTTATTGTACTATGCGTTATTGTACTGCGTGTTATTGTACTGTGCGTTATTGTACTGCGTGTTATTGTACTGTGCGTTATTGTACTGTGTGTTATTGTACTGCGTGTTATTGTACTATGCGTTATTGTGCTGTGTGTTATTGTACTGTGTGTTATTGTACTGTGTGTTATTGTACTGCGTGTTATTGTACTATGCATTATTGTGCTGTGTGTTATTGTACTGTGTGTTATTGTACTGCATGTTATTGTACTGTGTGTGTTATTGTACTATGCGTTATTGTGCTGTGTGTTATTGTACTGTGTGTTATTGTACTGCATGTTATTGTACTGTGTGTGTTATTGTACTGTGTGTTATTGTACTGCATGTTATTGTACTGTGTGTGTTATTGTACTATGCGTTATTGTGCTGTGTGTTATTGTACTGTGTGTTATTGTACTGCATGTTATTGTACTGTGTGTGTTATTGTACTGTGTGTGTTATTGTACTGTGTGTGTTATTGTACTGTGCGTTACCTTGGCTCTGTTCGTGTTCGCTGCCGTGCTGGCTGATCATCTCAGAGTCGTGAATCTGTATTGTACTGTGTGTTATTGTACTGTGTGTGTTATTGTACAGTGTGTGTTATTGTACTGTATGTTATTGTACTGTGCGTTACCTTGGCTCTGTTCGTGTTCGCTGCCATGCTGGCTGATCATCTCAGAGTCGTGGATCTCATCTCCCGCCAGGTGGAGCAACTCGTCGTCCGCCGCCCCCACGTCCTCCTGGTGGACGTCTGCGCAACGACACGACGACGCGGTGGTTAGTAGCGCCACCTAGCGGGGCACCGAGCTACGACCGGCGATGCTGTTACACGACCTAATGACCACGGCTGTCCTAACCCAAACCCTAATGCTAATTATGACCCAAACCCTAATGCTAATTATGACCCAAACCCTAATGCTAATTATGACCCTAACCCTAATGCTAATTATGACCCTAACCCTAATGCTAATTATGACCCTAACCCTAATGCTAATTATGACCCTAACCCTAATGCTAATTATGACCCTAACCCTAATGCTAATTATGACCCAAACCCTAATGCTAATTATGACCCAAACCCTAACGCTAATTATGACCCTAACCCTAATGCTAATTATGACCCTAACCCTAACGCTAATTATGACCCTAACCCTAATGCTAATTATGACCCTAACTCCAATGCTAATCCTAACCCTAACCCTAACCCTAACTCCAAGCCAAACACTAACCTTAACTCTAATCTTAATATAATCTAACTCTAATCTAATACTAACCCTAACGCTAATTATGACACAAACCCTAATTCTAATGCTAACCCTTACTCCAAGCCAAACACTAACCTTAACTCTAATCTTAA
>NW_014589367.1:0-1741 GCF_000485595.1 Priapulus caudatus | reverse complement strand
ACACACACACACACACACACACACACACACACACACACACACACACACACACACACACACACACACACACACACACACACACACACACACACACACACACACACACACACACACACGCGCGCGCAAATATATATATATATATATACGCATCCGCACACGCGTCCACGCACGCACGCACACGGGCACGCACTGCCGTGTTTCCGTATGACTAGGCACGCTACTGAGCGATGTTACATCGACACGGCCCGACCGCGCGCGACTTCGCTACTTTGCGAAATCTGTAAGAAAGCTGATTTGCAGCTTCGCTCGGCGCGTGGATGGATCGAATCATCCCTGGAGGCTTTCCGCGAAACGAAATTAATAGTTGCAATGTGTTCACGCGCGTCACGTCACCGCTCATTGTTTTGCAGTGAAAGCGCAGCGAACCCCTATGTATGGGTCTATATGTATGAGCCTATATGTATGGGTCTATATGTATGAGCCTATATGTATGAGCCTATATGTATGAGCCTATATGTATGGGCATATAGGCTCATACATATAGGCTCATACATATAGGGCCATACATATAGGCTCATACATATAGGCTCATACATATAGACTCATATAATATAGGCTCATACACATAGGCTAATATAATATAGGCTCATACATATAGACCCATACATATAGGCTCATACATATAGGCTCATACATATAGGCCTATACATATAGGCTCATACATATAGGCTCATACATATAGACTCATACATATAGGCTCATACATATAGACTCATATAATATAGGCTCATACACATAGGCTAATATAATATAGGCTCATACATATAGACCCATACATATAGGCTCATACATATAGGCTCATACATATAGGCTCATACATATAGGCTCATACATATAGACTCATACATATAGGCTCATACATATAGGCCTATACATATAGGCTCATACATATAGGCTCCTACATATAGACTCATATAATATAGGCTCATACACATAGGCTAATATAATATAGGCTCATACATATAGGCCCATACATATAGGCTCATACATATAGGCTCATACATACAAGCTCATACATATAGGCTTATACATATAGGCTTATACATATAGGCTCATACATATAGGCTCATACATATAGACCCATACATATAGGGCCATACATATAGGCTTATACATATAGGCTCATACACATAGGCTCATACATATAGACCCATACATATAGGTATGAGCCTATATGTATGAGCCTATATGTATGAGCCTATATTATGAGCCTATATGTATGAGCCTATATGTATGAGCCTATATGTATGGGCCTATATGTATGAGCCTATATGTATGAGCCTATATGTATGAGCCTATATGTATGAGCCTATATGTATGGGCCTATATGTATGAGCCTATATGTATGAGCCTATATGTATGAGCCTATATGTATGGGTCTATATGTATGAGCTTATATTATATTAGCCTATGTGTATGAGCCTATATTATATGACTCTATATGTATGAGCCTATATGTATGGGTCTATATGTATGAGCCTATATGTATAAGCCTATATGTATGGCCCTATATGTATGAGCCTATATGTATGAGCCTATATGTATGAGCCTATATATGTATGAGCCTATATGTATGGGTTATATATGTATGAGCTTATATTATATTAGCCTATGTGTATGAGCCTATATTATATGAGCCTATATGTATGAGCCTATAGGTGTTAAACAACAGTAGAGGGCG
>NW_014589366.1:0-1741 GCF_000485595.1 Priapulus caudatus | reverse complement strand
GACGCTACATAATGTGACGTGACGTTATACGACGCGACGTGACGTGACGCGGCGTGACGCGGCGTGACACTACATAATGTGACGTGACGTGACGTGACGCGGCGTGACACTACATAATGTGACATGACGTTATACGACGCGACGTGATGTGACGTGACGTTATACGACGTGACGCGGCGTGACACTACATAATGTGACGTGACGTTATACGACGTGACGCGGCGTGACACTACATAATGTGACGTGACGTGACGTGGCGTGACGCGGTGTGACATTACATAATGTGACGTGACGTTATACGACGTGACGCGACGTGATGTAGCGTGACGTGACGTGACGTGACGTGACACGGTGTGACACTACATAATGTGACGTGACGTTATACGACGCGACGTGATGTAGCGTGACGTGACGCGGTGTGACGCGTTGTGACACTACATAATGTGACGTGACGTTATACGACGCGACGTGATGTAGCGTGACGTGACGCGGTGTGACGCGACGCGTTTGTGACCACTACATAAGTGACGTGACGTTATATCGTGCGAACGTGATGTAAGCGTGACAGTGACCGCGGATGTGGACACTACATAATGTTGACCGTGACGTTTATAACGAGGTGGCATGATCGTAGCCGTGACGTAAACGCGGTGTGACGCGGCGTGACACTACATAATGTGACGTGACGTTATAACGAACGCGAACGTGATGTAGCGTGACGTGACGTGCGGTTTTCGTGACGCGGTGTGACACTAACATACAAGTGACGTGACTTATAACGAGCGTGACGGCGGTGTGGACGTGATGTAGCGTGACGCGACGCGGCGTGAGCACTATACATAGATAGTGACATGACCGTTGACGGCGGCGTGACACTACATAATCATGCGACCGTGACGTTCTATAACGACGTGAAGCGCGTGAACACTACATAATGTGAGCGTGACGTTTATGACCGACCGTGACGCGAACGTGACACTACATAATGTGACGTGACGTGTATACGACGTGACGCGAGCGTGACGCTGCGTGACACTACATAATGTACGTGGAGCGTTAACGACGCACCCGTGACGTAGGCGTGACGTGACGCGTTGTGACGCGGTGTGAGCACTACAATAATGTGAAGTGACGTTACTACACCGACGTGATGTAGCGTGACAGCTACATAATGTGAGCGTGAGCGTTATATCGACGTGACGCGGCGTGAGCACTACAATAAGTGTGACATGACGTTATAGCACGTGTACGCGGCGTGACACTACATAATGTGACGTGACGTTTATAGGCGAACGTGAAAGGTGAAATGTACGCGTCGACGTGACGCGGTGTGACACTAGCATAATGATGACATGACGTTATACGACAGTGACGGCGGCGTGACACTACATAAATGTGAAGAGTGACGTTATAGCGAGCGTGACGCCTGATGCTGACGCTGACACTCCGACGCGGCTGTGACACTACCATAATCGTGACGTGACGTTATAGACGAACCGCTACGCGGCGTGACACCTCCATAATCGTGCCACGTGATGTTATAACGCACCGCGCGAACGCTTGATGCTAGGCCGTCGACGTGAACCGGCGTGAACACTATACAACACTAATCGTGACATGACGTGCACCGCCCGGCGTCCGACCACTACAATAATGTGACGTGTACGTTATAACGACGTGACGTGACGTGACACTACAGTAATGTTGATCGTGAGCGTTATAACGACGTGACGTGACGCTG
>NW_014589365.1:0-1742 GCF_000485595.1 Priapulus caudatus | reverse complement strand
GAGAGAGAAAGGGGAGAGTGTGTGAGAGAGAGAACAGAGGGAGGCAGAGAGGAAGGAAAGAGAGCAAAAGCGCAAGGGAGAGAAAGGAATAGAGAAAGAGACAGACAGAGAGAGAGAGAGAGAGAAAGGAGAAATGAGAGAGAAAGAGAGAGAGACAGAGAAGAAGAGACAGGCAAAGAGAGAGCTAGACAGACAGAGAATGACATCACACAGCCGTACCTTCCTCGGCATCGGTCAGTGACTTCTGCAGCATCGTCAGTCTGTTCTCGATGCGATTCCGCTCCTCAGTCATGTCCACCAGCTGGCGCTGCAGTGCCTTCGACTCTCCACGCACGTCGTCCTGCAAACATATGGAGCTTACCTACCCGCCACCTAGCGCCCTCCTCCCCCTGTAGTGTTGAGATAGGAGAGGGTAGGGTCCTGCTGTAGCACTGAGAAAGAGAGGGTAGGGTCCTCCTTTATGCCCCTGTAGGTCATGAAGTCCTGTAACTGTGTGAGCTATAGCCCCGGGCCCATGGCACAAAACAAAATTCTCATGTTGTCACGCTATGAGAATTTCCCCCTCGTCGTCATGCCAACGGACACTCATAACGTCCTGTTCCGACAGCTCGTTTGAGTGAAGCTAATTCGACGAGTATAATGTATAGTAGTGATGGCATCTAACTAGCGAGAGTAGATGAGTAAGGTCTCGTTGTCCTTCTACGTCGTTGGACCTTAGACGGCTAGTTCGTGCTCAGTAACCGGTGAGACGAAACTGACCCGAGTAGAAGAGTAAGGCGTAGGATCATTGTAGTTGACCTTAGGTGGCCAGTTCGTGGTCAGTAACCAGTGAGATAATACTGACCAGAATAGAAGAGTGAGGCGTCGTTGTGTAGTTGATCCTAAATGGCCTGTTTGCTCAGTAACCAATGAGACAAAACATGCTCAGAGTAGTAAGAGTAAAGTAGTGAGAGGTTGACCTTGGACAGTCAGATCAGTGACCGGTGAGACGAAAGTGACCCGAGTGGTAACTGTACCTTCGATGGCGCGTTCGTGGTCAGTCGGCAAGGTGACCGGTGACACCTTGCGTCAGCTGTCCACGGCGCAAGGTGGCGGGTAGGTGACCGGTGGCACCTTGCGTCGGTGAGGTGACGACAGCACCTTGCGTCGGCAAGGTAACCTGTGACACCTTGCGTTGGCGGTCCTAGGCGCTAGGTGGCGGGTAGGTCACCGGTGGCACCTTGCGTCGGTGAGGGGACGACAGCACCTTGCGTCGGCGAGGTGACCCGTGACATCTTGCGTTGGCTGTCCGCCCCTACCCTCTCCTATCTGCACCTGCAGGAGGAGGACCCTACCCTCTCTCATTACTACAGGAGGATCCCAACCTCTCTAGATCTCTCTCATCACTACAGCAGGACCCAGGACACTACCCTCTCCTATCCCATCACTAAATAAGGAGGACCCTACCCTCTCCTATCTGCACCTGCAGGAGGAGGACCCTACCCTCTCCTATCCCATCACTAAATAAGGAGGACCCTACCCTCTCCTATCTGCACCTGCAGGAGGAGGACCCTACCCTCTCCTATCTGCACCTGCAGGAGGAGGACCCTACCCTCTCCTATCCCATCACTAAAGAAGGAGGACCCTACCCTCTCCTATCTGCACCTGCAGGAGGAGGACCCTACCCTCTCCTATCCCATCACTAAATAAGGAGGACCCTACCTCTCCTATCTGCACCTGCAGGAGGACGGACCCTACCCTCC
>NW_014589364.1:0-1742 GCF_000485595.1 Priapulus caudatus | reverse complement strand
ACTCACATGATGCTGCTTCACTCACATTCACCGATTATCTCACTATTGGTTTACAAATCGCTTTCTTCTTAAATGTTATTCTTAAAATGTTTATTTTTAAATTAAATTAAACCAAGGTTCATTCTTAAATGTTAACATGTTTATCACTCGTTCCTACGTGACGATGTGCAGCAGCAAACTTTACGTCGATGGTTCTATCTCTTCTCCGCTACTTTCCTCAATCGTTTTTGCTCTCACAGGTGGGAGGTGCTAGCATCGGGTGTGGTGGCTGCCGAGGCATTGCTGGGTGCCAGCCAGCAGCAACTGGCTGCATACACTGTCGCAGTGGAGGAGGTACAGGCATGGTGCCACGACACGGAGAGGAGGGTGCGCATACAGCTAGTGCCGCAGGCCACACTACAGGAGAAACAGCAGCAGATGAACATGTGCAAGGTAGGGGTGGAATGCGTGTGTGTAGTTTGTGTAGAGGGGGGTTAAGAGTAAGATTTCAGGCGTAGCCGCAGGAGAAATCACGCTATGTGGTTAGTGGCTGATTAGTGGCCCTGATGGTGCTGTAAATACTCTCTGTGAATAACTCTCAGGTAAATATAATGAACAATTATGTAATATATATAATCAATCATGTAATATGAAAGTAATAGGTAATATTGGAAAATGAAATGTGTGTGTGTGCGTGACAAAGTAAGATCAAGGATGCTCCCAACTACATTTGCAACAGCATGTTAAGAGTATATGTCTGTACTGTAGTGTTTGCTGTATAGGTTGTTAAGCGGGAAAGGGTGTGGGTTAGGGGGTTGTGAATATGCATAAGAAGAGTGAAGTGGAACACTGAGATGTCATTTTATCACTGTGATACTTGCTCTGTTTTGACTATATTTCTCACCAAGAATAGAAAATACATGAATAGTAAAAACCTGCGTATGGTTAAGAAGCGCATGTTTGTTTCACCTCCACGATTGCTTGCTCTGTGTACATACTCAGGTGACGCTGCATGAAGTCTCCTCGTATAGGATCGTGATCGACATGGCTCTAGAGAAGGCTGCTGTGGCCTTGGCTAGCAGATCTGACGACAGCTTCCTCAAACTGAAGGAAACCACTGTAACAAGATATAGCAACATTGTGCAGACTGCTAAGGTAAGTCTGGGCGATGAGACAATGAAAGCGAGTGATAGTGAGTAGAGAGATACAGCGAGAAAGAAGAGGGAGGAGGAGAGGGAGAAGGAGAGGGAGGAGGAGAGGGAGAAGGAGAGGGAGAGAGGGGGAGCAAAGGACAGGGAGACAAAGCATTTAGACACTTTAACTCTTTTACAAAAGATTTCTGTACCTTAGATTACTATAGATTCATTTGCAAAGAAGAGTTTAACTGTTGACGCAAGTAAATATTTAGTATTGGGCAAGCTATGCAAGTAGATCTACTCATGCTCGAATCATTGCTTCCAGGGCCTAGCTGAGAGGTCTGAGGAGGTTGTCACAGAGCACCAGCACTTTGATGACAGCGTCGCCTCCTGCAACCTGTGGCTGAACGATGCGTTTGCACGGTTAGCCGTGTTCTCCCAGGAGGAGGGCGATGCTTACGTGCTGCAAGCCAGACTAGAAAAGATACAGGTACTGCCTTGTCTTAAGCCTAGCGCAGACCTGCGAGTTTTTAATGCAATTTGACAGCGATTCTAGAATCGCTGTAAAAATTGCTGTGAAATCGCTATGTCTGCGGGAATGTGCAGCTGCAACCCGTAGCGATTCTG
>NW_014589363.1:0-1744 GCF_000485595.1 Priapulus caudatus | reverse complement strand
TGGAGAAATAAAAGAGAGAGACAGGGAAAGAGAAGATGAGAGCGAGAGAGAGAAGAAAGAGAGAAAAGAGAAGAAAGAGAGAGCAGAGAGAGAGAGAGAGAAAAAAGAGAGAGAGAGAGAGAGAGCGGAGAGAGCTAGAGCAGAGAAGAGAGAGAGAAAGAGAGAGAGAGAGAGACGTAGCGTAGTAGATTGGTAGCGTGTGCGTGCGTGTAAACGCATATACGCATACACGCTAATATAAATTAATGAGTGAAGCTCAGCGTAGATTCCTCGAGTTTCCCAGAGAGACAGCAGACGAGAGGTTGACACAGCGTTCGCCTTCACACGAGCAATCAGAGCGACGGCACGCGCATCGTCGGCAAATCGTGGCTTCTTTCCTCTCTACTTGATTAATGTAACACGCGCCGAAACATCATATCGCATATCGTAAAGCATGCAGCTCGTGATTGAGAAAGCGTGATGAAGTGGTGATGTGCGACATTACGCTGGTAGAGTTGTCGACACAAGCACCACGCACTATTTCTCTTTATCCATCGTTATAGAAGCATAAACGTGCTGTGCGTGCGTGCGTGCGTGCGTCGTCGCTGCGTTGCGTGCGTGCGTGCGTGCGTGGCTGCGTGCGTTGCGTTCGTGACGTGCGCGCTACGGCAGACTCTGTTCTCGTCTCCTTTCCTTTCCTTTTATGTTCTCTCTCTCATCGAATTTTCTTAACCACTGATCCTTCTATCGGTTCGTCTTCTCTCCTATCGCTGCTTTCCTGTGTCCTTTCTTCTCACTCCTTTTTTTTCGATCTGTTTCTCTCCTCTCCTCGTCCTCTCTTCCTCTCTCTCTCCTCTCCTCTCCTCTTCCTCTCTTCTTTCTTCCTCTCTCTCCTCTCTCTCTCCCCTCCTCTCCTTTCTTCTTCTTTCTCTTCTCTCTCTCCTCTCCTACTCCTTTCCCTTTCCTCTCCTCTCCTCTCTTCTCCTCTCCTCCTCTCTCCTCTCCCTCCTCTCCTCTCCTCTCCTCTCCTCTTCTCTCCCTCCCCTGCTCTGCTCTCCTCCCATCTCTTCTTCTCTCGTATCTTCTTCGTTCTTGTATCACGTGCTTCAACGCGTAGCTCATCACGTGTCGGCTGCGGGCGCGTTGCTAAGCGACTGCAGACAGTTAGCTGCCGCCATCTTGCCGCATTAAGAAATGAATCTCAGAGCGAGTGCTTGCTGGAAGGAGACGTCGTCTGGGGGCAGCGCACGCGGTCCTACTTTGTTACATAATACACGTATTGCTACTTGTTCTCGTTCTACGCAAACAATGGCGGTTGACTCCAGCGCACGCACGTACGCACGCGCGCACACACACGCTCGCACACACGCGCACGCGCGCACACACGCACGCGCACACACACGCGCGCACACACACGCACGTACGCACGCGCACACACACGCGCGCATACACGCACACACGCGCACACGCACACACGCGCACCCACGCACACACGCGCAAACACACGCACACACACGCACACACACGTGTCATTCAAACAGGCATACAATTCACTCTCGCGCGCACGCACACCGCCAGCGCACGCACGCCGTCAGTGCACGCACGCGTGAGGTCTAATCGATATATGGTGAGCAAATGTTGTTGTTTTTCTTTCGCCGACACTTTGCCGATTGCTCGCATGTCATCGGCGAGATCTGCGACCGATAGGCGGCGCTGCGCGCGCGGCACGAGATCCAGTTTGCTATGGCAAAGTGCGGCGGAACAG
>NW_014589362.1:0-1745 GCF_000485595.1 Priapulus caudatus | reverse complement strand
CAATTGCATCCGCTAATGCAGAAGTATAGAGCTGAATCGCACGAATTGCATCGTCATTTCCAGGAATAACATAATCAATGTTTGCCTGAGAGTTATTAGTATCAACGACTCCGATGACAGGAATACCTAACTTAGTCGCTTCTTTAACAGCGATATCTTCGTGACCTACATCCAAAATAAACAGCGCATCAGGAAGTGTCTTAAGGTCTTTGATACCCCCTAAGCTTTTCTCTAGCTTTTCCTGCTCACGTGACAGCATTAATATTTCTTTTTTGCCTAAACGCGCCATAGAGCCGTCATTTTGCATTTTTTCTAGATCATGCAAACGGCGGACAGATTGCTTTAACCGTTTTATAGTTCGTCAACATACCACCTAACCAGCGATAGTTTACAAACGGCATTTTACAACGCAATGCTTCTTCTTTAATAGTATTTTGCGCAGCACGTTTCGTACCAACGAACATTACCTTGCCGCCTCTTGCCGCAATTTTGCCAGCGAAGTTCAAGGCATCATTGAACATTGGTAGTGTTTGCTCAAGGTTGATGATATGAATTTTATTACGCGCACCAAAGATATAAGGTGCCATTTTAGGGTTCCAATAGCGAGTCTGATGTCCGAAATGAACTCCCGCTTCTAACATTTGACGCATAGTTACTTTTGCCATGATATTTACCTTCTGGGTTAGGCCTCCACGCACCCCATCCAACAACCAGATAACTTACTCATTTTCAAGTAAAATTCCAGCACCCTGCTGCATGTGTCGATACGTGTGTGAATTTAAGATTTAATGTCTTTTTGAGTAAAAACATTAATCATGATCAGCTTTGCAAAAAAATCACAAAATACTGCGCGCGCTTTATACCACAATATACTCATTGAAACCACTTTCCTGTTATCATCAATACAAATAAACTTACATGATCATTTGAGGAATTCATGGCTGTTACCATAAAAAATGCCGAACAAATTGAAAAAATGCGCGTCGCAGGGAAGCTAGCCGCAGACGTATTGACTATGATTGAGCCTTATGTAAAAACAGGCATTACTACCGATGAGTTGGATACCATATGCCATGACTATATTGTTAATGTACAAGATGCAATCCCCGCCCCGCTTAACTATCACGGCTTTCCAAAATCCATCTGTACTTCCGTTAACCATCAAGTTTGTCACGGCATCCCTAGTTCAAAAAAACTAAAAAAGGGAGACATTATCAATGTTGATATCACCGTGATCAAAGATGGCTTTCACGGTGACACCAGCAAAATGTTTACGATAGGCAAGCCCAATGTCGCAGCCAAACGCATTTGCGATATTGCGCATCAATCTCTATACCTCGGTATTAAAATGGTCAAGCCTGGTGCGCGCCTTGGCGATATTGGGCACGCCATTCAAAGCTATGCGGAGTCTCAGCACTGCTCAGTTGTTCGTGAATACTGCGGACATGGCATCGGCGAAAAATTTCACGAAGAACCTCAAGTCTTGCACTACGGCAAAGCTGACACGGGAATTACGCTGGAAGAAGGCATGACCTTCACCATCGAGCCGATGATTAATGTTGGTAAACGTCACATCAAACAACTTCCAGATAAATGGACTGTCGTCACAAAGGACCACTCACTATCTGCCCAGTGGGAGCACACACTGCTGGTGACTAAGACAGGCGTTGAAGTCTTGACTCTCCGCGACGAAGAAAGTGAAATTTTCTCAAACCAATAGCTCAGACAGAAAATTTAATATTCAG
>NW_014589361.1:0-1746 GCF_000485595.1 Priapulus caudatus | reverse complement strand
TGGGGAATTGCCGCCTTGTAAAATACATTAAGAACACTAAAAATCCTAACTATACTGACTAGGCTAATTATATAGGTATCGCTGTCATTTTATTTGGATGTCGGTAAAGTCGTTAGCCTGTGATAGTACGGCAAGTAATAAAACAAATTAGGATTATTAATGGGTATAAATCTGCTTGATGCAGAACTTGTGAAACGAGTGCAGGCAGGTGATACCACTGCATTTGATATTCTAGTGCAAAAGTATCAGCACAAGGTGGTGAATCTGGTTGGCCGTTTCGTTTCGGATCAGGCCGAATGCTACGATATAACACAGGATGCATTTATTAAAGCCTACCGAGCTATCGGTAATTTCCGGGGGTGATAGTCAGTTTTATACCTGGCTTTACCGAATTGCGGCGAATTCCGCGAAAAATCACCTGGCTTCCCGCGCCCGAAAGTCGCCGACCTATACGGTTGATATCGAGGATGCCGAGCATTACGAAGGCGCTTCGGGGTCTGAAGAATATGCGACGCCGGATAAATTTGCTTACTCACGCGAAAGAAATCAAACAAAATCTGTTTTCGCTGGCCATTAGAAGTTTGCCGGTATCCCTTAAGTCGCAATATACCTTTAAGGAAATCGAAAGGGTTGAGTTAACGAGGAGACTAGCCGAAAGTCATGGATTGTCCAATCGCGTACGGTTCGATCACGTATTTTTCGTGCAATAGAGAAGTTAATGATAAGGAACTTAGACCCCTATTAGAGTGGACTAAGTACGCAAATGAAATCACATGGCGTATTGCTAAGAGTTTTAATATGACATGAATTAAATGAAAAAATTGTCGGTCTAGGTGCTGGATGAATATGCAGGGACGACCAGAAAAGCAATCGGTGTCTGAATTGACGTCATATGGCTGACGTCAATTTTGCAATAACCAGTGCCGACGTTACTCAACTATGAATTTTTGGTGACATTTTCTAGCGTCATTGAGTTGCCATATCATCGTTCGATCTCGATTTAAGTCATCAAATTCATGTCTACATAATCAAGGAAATTTGAGTCACCGCCTGATTTCTCCCATCCATATGCTGCCCAAAAAACGCAGCGCAACAAGCCAGCGCATCTGGCATTGGGCAGCTTTGAAACCCTTTTGCGGGTTTTGCCGTAGCGGCAATCTGTGTCCGTGCTATCGCGTCACCTTTGGCAAACGATTTTCTGCTTAACCCCAAGTCGCGATCCAATCCGTGGACAGCGTTAGTTTCTATCGCAACAGCAAAAAATCAAAAGCTTGCAAGTCAAAACGCGTCGATCAATGCGGTATCGGGTTTCTCAAATATTGGCATTCAAGTATGGATGAAGGGACCCGATGGATTGCTATCAAGGATTCTCCGGCGTCTGCCAACAAAGTTTGATAACGCTTACTGCGTGCAACCATACGGAGTACCTCGGTTTCCAATTCAGGGTTTGATATCCAGCCAGGCTCGCGTTGCTGGGTTTGATGCGCAGCCTTAACCGCCAAGCCATGAGTATTATCAAATTGAATTCAATATTCAAACTTTTGACCGTTTTGCTGCTTTTGCTGCCGGGCCTGCTCCAGGCTTCCGAAAAAACGGCAATGGAGTGGGTCCAGTCGATGTCGGATGCTATGCGTGATCTGAATTATCGTGGCAACTTTGTTTACATGCACGATAACCAGCTCGAAAGCATGTCAATATCACATATGAAAGGTGAATCGGGAGAAAAAGAACGGTTATTATCCCTCA
>NW_014589360.1:0-1748 GCF_000485595.1 Priapulus caudatus | reverse complement strand
CGATCACCTACCATCTCGGCCGTCTCCGTTCCTCGTCTCCTTTCTTCGCCGCCTCATTTGCTATCTGTTCTCCCTGCTTCCCCTCTCGGCCTCTCTCTCTCTCTCCTCTCGTTGCCATCTCTTTCCATCTTGTCTCTCGCCCCTCTCTCCTGGTCCTCTTTCTTCTCCTGCTCTCTCCCTGCCTCGCCCCTTCTCTTCTCTCTCTCTCTCTCTCGGCGCTCATCTCTCTCTCGTCATGCCTTCCCATTCTCTCTCTCTCTCTCTCTCTCCTTCTGGCTCCCCCTTTCCCTTCTCTCTCTCTCTCTCTCTCTCTCTCTTTCTCTCTGCATCCTTCTCCTTCTCCCGCTCACTCCTTCTCTCTCTCGGCCTCTCTGTCCTCTCTCTTCTTCCTGCCTTCCCCCTTCTCTCTCTCCTCTCCTCTATCTCTCTCGCGCTCTGGCTATGGACGAGATGCACGACCTAGAGAATATATGCGTCTCTCATGCTCTCTATCTGCTCGCTGCGCCTCGTCTCTCTCTCTCTCTCTGCCTCCCCCTTCTCTCTTCTTCCTGCCATCTCTCTGCGTGCTCCCTTCTGCCTTCCCCTTCTCTTATCTCGTCTCTTCCTCTCTCTCCCGCTCGATCACTCGCTCTCTCTCTGCCTCTCCCTTCTCTCAGTGCCTCTCTCTCTCTCCCAGCCTTCCTCTCTCTCTCGTCTACTCTCTCTATTTTCTCTCTCTCTCTCCTCTATCTCTCTCTCGTCTCTCTCTCTCTCTCTGTCCTCACTTCTATCTCTCCATCTCCTGCCTCACCTTCTCTTCTCTGCCCTTTCTCTCGCTCTCTCTCTCTCTCTCTGGCCTCCCCTTCTCCTCTCTCTCATCCCACTCGTCTACTCTCTCTGGGATCTCTAGAGCAGCAGCTAGGAGAGACGCTATGAGTAAAGTAACTAATATAATAGGGATGAATAGTATATAATATATATATATATATCGTTCCTAGCTCTGCTCTTCGATCTCCCTCTCAGCCGCTCTGGACCCCTTTCTCTCTCTCTCTCTCTCTCTCTCTCTCTCTCTCTCTCTCTCTCTTTCTTCTCCTTTCTCTCTTTCTAAATCTCGCTGCCCTCTCTCTCCTCTCTCGCTCTCGCTCTCTTTCTCTCTTTTTTCTCTCGCTGTCTCCCCTCTCTCTCTGTCTCTTTCTCTGCTATCTCTGCGTCTTCTCTCTCCTCTCTCTCTCTTCGCTCTCTCTCGTCTCTCTCTCGCTGCTCTATCTCTCTCTTCTTCTCTCTCTCTGTTTCTCTCTCCCTCTCGTCGTTCTCTCTGGTGTCTCTCCGCCTCTCTTTCTCTCTCTATCCCTCTCTCTCTCCCCTTTCCTCTCTCTTTCTCTCCCTCTCCCTTTTCCTCTCCCTCTCCCTCTGTCTCATTCTCACTCTCCCTAGCTCTGTCTACCGCGCGCGCGCTCTCTCGCTCTCTTTCTTGCTATCCTTCTCACTCTCCCTGTCTCTCTCTCTCTTTCTCTCTCTCTCTCCATCGCTTTCACTCTCTCTTCTCTCTGCTCCTCTCTTTCTGTCGCGCGCTCTCTCTCCCCTCTCTCTCTCTTTCTTTCTCTCTCTCTCTCTGTCTGGCGAGATGGCAAATTATCTTGTATTCATGCGTTTTTAGCAAGTTCTCCAGGCGCGCTAGCTTAAAAGAAAATTGTTTAGGATTACGATTTTTCATCTGTTCGCAAAATGCTGGTATCGAACGCCTAATGCGTGATCTGCGTCTACACTAC
>NW_014589359.1:0-1749 GCF_000485595.1 Priapulus caudatus | reverse complement strand
CGCAGGAAATTGCAGCAAAAAATGCACTGGAAATCAGCAAACGTCGCTTGCAGATAATCATTAATCGCTTTCCAGGCCACCTTATCCGCGGAAATGAATTTAACACTGAACTCACCGACCTACAATATGCCAATATGGAAGAATGGGTCGTCGTTGCAAAAGATAAAAACTTTGCTCTAAAAATCCAGAAAGCCGATTATGATATAGCAAAAAAAGAAGTGAAACGGATGAGAGCACAACACTATCCAACCATGGATTTTATAGCTCAATACAGCGATCAAACGGGTGTCGGTGTGCAGTTTAACCTGGAACGGGGCTATCAGACCTGATTTCAAAATCATTGGTGTCCAAAATAAACTCCTTATTTGAGGCGGCTTGGGAACCCCCAACTGCAAGAGTCTCCGTGCGAAGCTCGTAGCAACAGACACCGAAAGAATCCAGCCGGCATGCATCCTGAAGGATGCTCGCACCGCCAACACCATGCCCGCCTCAAGTCCCGTCAAACAATCATGCGTACCATATTACTTCCACCTACGCTCGCGTTGCTCACGCTCTGTGCAAGCTTAGAGAACAAGCCCGTCATCTTCAAGCCAAACTCAACTAGCACCCCACAGTCGCTCGGCTCACCGAATGCTCGGCGTACAGTAACCCCCGGGGCACAGCCTCCGCACTGTCTCCACCAACGCTCAAGCGCCACCCCCACCACCAGGACACTTTATTCTGCGAAACGTCTCAGCGGACCCCCCTGTCAGGCGCCCTCGATCTCGCCATCCAAGCCTATTACGACTATCTCTGGATAGTCAAGGTTAACGGTTGGAAAAGCTGATAGCGGGTGAAGCTTAGATCGAGATACGTTATTCACAAATTAATGCAATGCTTTAGGTCTGGGTGCTAATAAACAAAAGGCTCTAAATTTCATGACATTTGTCTGTGTAATCAACGTAAGCGTCCAACGCTACCATCTGATCCGGTGTCCTCACGCGTTTTCAGGAGGGTAACCGGTGGCAATGTTACACAGCAGCAGAAACATATTAAAGCCTGTCGTTCTCAACAGGTTGCCTCAGCTGCGCCGACTTTGATTCCAGTTGAGATCAAGTCGAAGGTTTTGCCATCCGGCCCTAGAGATATTTAGTTTGTCTCGTAGTGTACTTGCAGATTGGAATGTAGCTGACGCTCGAAGGTTTATGCGTCAAAATGATCTGAGTAACTCACGGTCGGATCCCGGTTGCGGTATCGACCGCAAGCCAATCACGCCCTACCTAACGCTTCCCATCGGGGTTACCCATCGTCAAGTTCTATAGGCATATTACTTTTCGTGGGTTTCCCTGGGAGTTCCCAACTCTCAATTAAGAACAATGCTTGTTGGGTGTCATCCTGTCGGATGTGTACATAACTCCGCTTCGCAACCTTCATAAAGCGTGTTTCAGGTATACAAAATTCCATTTCGATTGGTTTGCCGTTCATTCTCACTCGGTGGATTCTGGCTCTTTACATTTCAGTCATACAACAACAGAAACGGACATCTCGGTATCTGACTTCCTCTTTGTGTTGTTATTTTCCAGACTAGGAGTCTGTTCGGGATATGGGAGATCAATTAGCAAGACAGGATGTGATGATGCCTGCAGCGAAGATGTATCTCAATACAAATGCGATTTGTATTTCCACTTATTCTCTTCAACCCTCTTTAAGGTGGGGACCAGGTGGAACAACCCCCCAAAAGTGTTCGCTTCTGAGATTGCAGCCAATTCG
>NW_014589358.1:0-1751 GCF_000485595.1 Priapulus caudatus | reverse complement strand
TGACGTTCGGAATTGAAATAAATTTTCGTGATCTAGACTTACTATTTATTTTCAATTAATTGTGTGTGTCGCAATTTTATAAAACAGATAACGCACTTGGCCTGTTGTGCGATCAATGTAAATGCAGCGCGGCGCTCGGTATCTTTAGACTGCCTCGCGCCGCGCTGCATTTACACTGATGCACTCCGGGCCGTGCGTTATCTGTATACTATGAAATTGGCTTTAATATAACCAACTTGCCTTGGCTAACTAGTTTATAAGGCACAGATATAGTTCGGTTAGATTTTGCATTCCGAAATTTATTTCATTCAAATCTTGGTGTAACTTCAACGCTACATTAATACGCTCTTGATATTACCATATAAAATCATGAACACCATTACAGCATTACTCAATAATCATCGGAGAGCGCATGCGCGATTCCTGCGCG
Source organism: Priapulus caudatus (assembly GCF_000485595.1). Classification (NCBI taxonomy): domain Eukaryota; kingdom Metazoa; phylum Priapulida; class Priapulimorpha; order Priapulimorphida; family Priapulidae; genus Priapulus; species Priapulus caudatus. The sequence continues at coordinate 1,321 of NW_014589358.1, read as the reverse complement.
CGTGACGTGATTCATCAATCTGGCGTCGCCATCCTACGGTTTAAAAACTCGCGTGCGGCGACTAGCGAGAATAATTTTTATGTGTTTGCGTACAAGTCTGGCGATGAGTAGGCAAATCCTTGAAGAAACCTGGACGGAGAAGTTACTTCTTACGGGATAACATGTTTACGTGTAGCTTTAAGAAGGACAGAAGTTAGATGGTGTGATGGTGGATCTTACCCCATGGCCACGGGAGGATGGGGTGTCACCAGAAACCAATTTGCCCACTTACCGTGTTATATATTATATACTCGTAATAGTTGCATGGTTATATCGGAAACGTGTCGGTATGTGAGGAGGCCGGCATGCTGCCGGGCGGCAGAGCGAGAGGTGAGGTTAGAGAACACTATACAAATGTTGCTGTGTCACCATGACTATAACTTCATATATACAATCCTCTACAACTTCAGTTACAATGTAATGATGATCTGGCAGAAATCGATGAACCATTGTTAAAGGTACTGGGGACGTGCCGCTGGACATGGTATATATTTTCCGAACATCATTATTGGCACAGGGTATATTTTCCGAACATCATTATTAGCAGGGTTATCTAGATACACACCCATCAAGCTGATATTGGACCAATATTGGCAAAACAATTAGGTGTGTATGCATATACGTATTTAATTGCTCAGTGTATTATACAGCTCATGTACATGTACATATATAATATAATATGACATAATATTATCTCTATTATTCACTCCTGATATTAATATGAACATTCAATACTATACCAAACAAATAACATTGATATATACACAACACGTAGTATTTTCTGACAAAAAAACATTCATAAACATGACTATTATATATATTACTATTAAACATAAGTAACCATATCAAATCATGAACAATATTTTATCAAATAGATCAAATAGATCAATCAATATATTTTATCTAATTCTACGGATACATGCATAGATATTTACAATACATCGTAATAAGTTCTGATTAAGAACAATCCAGATTAACAAAATTATTATATAATACTATACATATAACCAAGAGCGTATTAAGAAACCATTACCATATAAAATCATGAACACCATTATGGCATTACTCAATAATATATCAAAAACTGATAACAAAAACATTTAATTTTAATTTAGTCTACTTTGCATTATGAATCTACTATATACATATACACACATATATATTATATAATATTATCATAAACATATTTATCAATATTATACCAAACAAACAAAAAACAATTTTAATTTATTCTCCCCTGTATTGTGCATCTTTTCTTTTCCCCACTGTCTGTCGGTCTCTC
>NW_014589357.1:0-1752 GCF_000485595.1 Priapulus caudatus | reverse complement strand
GCGCCCTGTATCAGCACCACCAACGCGACCTGCCTTATGCCTTCGACCGCAAAGAAGCGAAAGACCATGGTGAAGGCGGCAATACTGTAGGTGCCCCAATCGAAGGTCGCGTCATGATCATCGATGATGTCATCACTGCCGGCACAGCGATCCGACAATCAATGCAACTCATCGAATCGCTTGGCGCACGAGTAACCGCAGTCACTATTGCGCTCGATAGACAGGAAAAAGGCCAGGGCGACCTTTCCGCGATCCAGGAACTGGAGGCATTGGGCGTTCGCGTTATTCCTATCATCCGTCTTGTTGATATATTGCAATATTTGGAAAGAAATCAGCAGACTGAATCTTTCGATAAAGTCCATAGCTACCAGGAACGCTACGGCAGCGAATGAACTACGCATTCATTCACGGGTCAATACCCATATTCAAAAACCAAGTGCCCCCCTGGAGATACCATGATTCGATTGATACTGATCAGTTGCCTTTTAAGCATGTCAGCACAAGCTAGTGAGACCCTCACCATTGAATCCAGTGCACAACAAATGGCAGTAGTCGAACTTTATACCTCCGAGGGCTGTAGCAGTTGCCCACCCGCCGACCAATGGCTGGAAGCGCTGATCGAAACCGAGAGTGACGAAATTGATGTTCTGGCCCTGGCATTTCACGTCGATTACTGGATTACATCGGTTGGAAGGATCGCTTCGGTACGCCGAAACACACCAGCGCCAGCGGCCAGCTTCGGTACGAACAACAAGCACGCGCAGTATTTATACAACCAGAGTCTTTGCGCGGCAAAGAGGCGCGAGGCCTCGGCGAATGTTCTAGCCAGATTTAGCGCCGCCAACGCAAACCGATTCTCGATTACACTAAGCTGAAGTGTCCGCAAGAGACGGCAATTTCTTATCAAATCGACCTGCCAACCCGAAGCGAATGAACTCGATTCAAAGAGGTTGCAATTCAGCAACCGATACTTCATTTACGCAAAGAAATCCTGCTCAGCGATGTCACCCTGCGCGTGATACACTCGGGAGAGAAACTCAGTCATCAAAATGTTGTCGCTATATGAGTCGCAGCACAAAAAACTGAACTCAGAGCAATACACAGCATCTAACCGATCGATCCAGGATTGGCAGTTGGAAAATATTGGTGTCGCCGGCGCTGATAACGAACGCCCGGGAACGAATCCTACTGCAGCGCAGATGCAGCACTATGATTAAGCGTTACTCGGGCGATGATTTGAATATAAAACAAGAAAAAACAAGAATGAATGGATTATAGTTAACTTGATATTGAGCAAACAGTAGCGGCCGGTAAGCCATAAGAACTCGGTTCAGGCTATGTCAATTACACCCATTTATAGTTGCGCGATGATCCGACATTTTCCAAAAACTTGTATCTGTAGCAGGCTAATCACCATTAGTCTTCTGTTATATATGTCGTCCTATACACTCAGTGCAGCGACCTTATACAAGTGGATTGATGATGAGGGTAATGTCCGATATAGCGACCGTATGCCGACATCACAGGTTAAGAAGAAACACCAGACTTTGAACAAACAGGGCCTTGTTATCAATACCAAAGAAGCCGCCAAGACCGACGAGGAACTGGCGGCTGAAGCCAAAGCCGCGAAAGAGCTCGAAATACTGCAAGCCCAGGAAAAACGGATTTACGAAGTACAAAATAAAAAGGATGACGGAGTCGATGACGGCGATACGATTGTCGCTTACGGCAATCATTTCTTCTTCCGAGCTG
>NW_014589356.1:0-1752 GCF_000485595.1 Priapulus caudatus | reverse complement strand
AAAGATTAATGCTGGGGGTGGCTGCGGTATTTAGCAACAGTAAACTGGTATTATATATTATTCATTTTGCCACAGAGCACGGAATAAAAATATCTATAAATGAGCATTATAGCAAGACAAGCAAAGTTTGGGAGTGCGACGCACGACAAAGCGGAAGCGCACCCAAAAAACTTGAACCTGCTCTCATACACAAGCACTCTCCATCAGCATCGAATGACACTTCGTTGCTTAGGAACGCAAAGCGTTAGTAATATATCAGAAGTAGATGGAGGGTCGACCGGCGAAACATAATTCAAGCTATTTATCAGTACCTTCTGATATGGGACCAGTACTTATATATACACGAGGTCCCAAAGTTTGGTTAAAATCCAAGAAAGGGATTCACTTGTGATGAATGGTCCATTCGCCCGGTTTTTTTTTGCGGCTGCGGCAAAAACAATGGCAGCGGGCCGGGCAGAAAAAAGTTGTGGCGGGCTGCGAACATGTGTCTTCTGCGGGCAGCCCAAGAAACTCCGGCGTGCAGCGCGTCGCCCACAGCCGCGCCAGTAAGCCTGCCGGCTGTTTGCGCGCCGGGCCGCCGCGGCGCCGATACTGCCCCGCTAGTTGCTGCGGGCGGCCGCGCCTCGGACTCGGTCGCGCCGCAGCTCTGGCCGAGCTTGCTGGCGGGCGGCAGCAGCGGAACCGGGCCGCGCCGCATACTGCCGGACTGTTCTGCGGCGCGCGCGCGAGACGCCGCGGGCCGCATACTCTGTGCGTGTTCTGCGGGCGAGCGCGCGAGGACCGCCGCGCCGCATACGCCAGGTTGCTGTTCCTGGACGGCGCGCAGGCGGAGCGGCGGGACACGGGCTCGCGCCGCATAAAATGCCCGCTTAGTTTCTGGGCGGGCGCCACCAAGGGCGTGGCGGAACGCGCGCCGCATAGCTGCCCTGTTTCGACGGCGACCCCGGCGCCGCCAACGAAACCGCCGGCAGCGCAATACTGGCCGTAAGCCGGCGGGCGGAAGCGCGTATATACGCGTTCGTGACTTAACTCGCGGCGGCTGTATTTCATCATCGCGCCTCACGGCCCCTGTTAGCAAAAGTAAATAGAATTCTGCAATTTTTCATGAGAATATAAAGAGAATATAAAAAAATTCAAATCATCATGTCTTTGCCTCTTGGCGGGTTGGAGTGGATTTTCGAATGAGTTCCTCCTGCAGATGTTTTATTCGTTCATCGATGTCTTGGAGTGAATGACTTTGCCTCCCTGTCAAGTCTCTTCTTGCCGGGTGCTCTACTTTTAATCTTTTCGGCATGGTAGCCTAAATGGGCAGCAATAATAAACTTTTTTGCTTTGGTAAATGCAGACAGTTATTATTTTGCACTGCAATATATATATATATATATATATATATATATATATATTAATATAGTATGTTAAAGGTCTAGTTTTACATGTAGTTTGTATATATAAAAAATATAACTTACAATAACTTGTGAATACTCTGGTGAAATTCCTTCCAGGTATAAGATCCGATTTTCCAATTTCTTCAACCTTTCATAGATGTTGCTATCCGCACCTTAAATGCATAAAACACAAATAAATAAACTATATATATATATACATTAACATAGATAGACAGATTAAGAGACAAACGAGAGGGGGCGAGGGGAGAGGACCACAGAAAGAGATAAAAGAGAGAGAGAGAGAGAGAGAGAGAGAGAGAGAGAGAGAGAGAGAGAGAGAGAGAGAGAGAGAGAGAGAGAGAGAGAG
>NW_014589355.1:0-1757 GCF_000485595.1 Priapulus caudatus | reverse complement strand
GTGGACGGTGGGCCGACGGGTCACCGGATATTTCGAGAATAAACACCCGACTTGATCGAACTTTTCAGTCAGGTGTCTGCGGGAGGTGCGGTCAGACTCATTTTCGTACTGCCGAAAAATAAAAGGAGCCTATGTCGTATCCCAAATCAAAAGTGTCGCTGTCGATGACTATTTTTAGATGGACCATATTCTCGAAGGTGGCAGGAAGGACACCCCTTGCGTAAGGCCTCGCTAAAGATTAACGAGTGAAATTAGCAGTCATGCCAGTGTCCTAAAAATTAAAGAAAGAAAATACCAAATCATCAGCCATTGACGCTCGTGACCGTTTCGGGAAGACGGTCTGCTGAGCAGGTGTGATAAAGTGTATTGCTCCATCGTATAAGCAATCAGAAGGCGACTGGAGGACCTGGAAATATCTCACGCTAAAGAGTTCTTAAAGATAATCAACCGGCCCTTTTCGGCTCACTTAACAAGACTATAATAGACATGATACTACCGGAGTGCAGTTTCACAAGTGAAATGATAAAGTGCCAGGGTCATCCTATTTTTAGAAGAGGACCCTTGCTCGAAAGGGACTATCCGGATACCGGAAGGTTCGTCTGTAACTACCTCTCAGGATGGTGGAGAATATCAAGACAATTCTTAAGAAGTGGGTGCGCATGTGTGAGCCGGAACCATCTCTCCATGATCTGGGGATTGATTCGGGGAGGCTTTTCATCCTTCTTATGTCAGGCATACCGTGGCGGTACTAAGCCTACAAGTCATCTGCTCTTAGTTGCCCTTACGGGGGGATTGGAGTCGAGAGCACTCGACGTCTGCCATTTGTTGGTGCGTCATGATGGACTATCGAGGCTTTCGACGTCTTCCTCCAACTTATATTAGAGAAACTGAGTGATATGGCCTCGTGACTGAACCTGAGCTTTTTGTATCAAATCAAATCTAAAGGGGGGGCAGTTACCTCCAGGCAGGCAATCAATGTTCTGTAAAGATGTTTGAACAATGCTCAAAATTCTCGTTGCCTTCTCGTCAATGTCCAAGAGGGTGGGTAGCCAGATGCATAAGCGAGGGCCCTTATCTATTCAAGTGTGTTATCAACGACATTTTCTTTTATCAAAGATATACTGGTTGGAGTATTGCAGATGACAACACCTATATCCTATTCAAAGTCAAATGAGAATGTTTTTTAGGTATCTGAAATTAGGAGACGTCTGGGGAGGCTGAAGTAGTGCGAAGTGGTTGACTGGTTGTAAGAATACCAAATGGAGGCCAACCAAGAGCGAAATGCCAGGGATGGCGCGGTGTGGGTAAGAGAAACTGTCACCGGGCCCTACCGTTAGCATCCAGTGTGTGCTGCACGTGATGGTGATGACTGAGGATGTAAAATTACTTGGGGAGGCTGTAGGGACGATTGAGATATTTTGGACGCGATTGATAGATATTCTATAGACCTGGAGGGGAGGGTTGTAAGAGAGCAGGGCGCACACCTTTCAAAGAAGTAGTCTCGGATGGCTTGTCTTTTCAAGGATGTCACTTTGTTTCGTTGAGTTCTGAAATTATTCCAGTTTTGTTTAGTTCGAGAGTTCTCAAACTTTCGTCTAAGTTTTTTCTTGTAATTAATTTCACGACGTAGTTCCCCATTCATATAGGGTGCCTTTGTTGGCCGTTGTTTTCGTTCCTTGACAGGGATATGTTCATTAATGATATCAGATAGCATCTTTTCTTGCATCCAGCACGTATCGTCGATGTCGTCAAATAAC
>NW_014589354.1:0-1757 GCF_000485595.1 Priapulus caudatus | reverse complement strand
ATTACTAGCCTCGCCTTTCTTCCTTGCTCCGCCCTTTTCACTCAGCGCTTTCTCGATTCTCTCTTTCTTTCTTTTATCGATTCGTTTCTGTTTCACTTCTCTCTCTTTGCTTTCTCTCTTTCTTACTCTATTTCCCTACGCTCTCTCGCATCGCTTTCTTTCTTTCTTTCTCTCTCTTTCACTCTCACACTCTCTCGCGGCTTTGTTTCTGTTCTTTCTTTAGTTTTCTTCCTTTATTCGCTCTCTCTCTCATTCGCCTTTCAAATTTTTCTTCGCAACGTTTCTGAAGCGCGGTGCTTAACACCGGTATAATCAACTATCCGGTTCTCACTTTACAAATTCCAAAACTTGGTTTATAGCGTAGATTACACCACAGCAGTTACAACCGCTATGGATGAATGCATGCCATTTTGTGAGTGAACTGGATGGTGGATGGAGTAGGCTGTGCATGCGGTGTGGGGGGAGCAAGCCTGCCTCGGTGCAATGACGCGTTGGAGGCGAATTGAGAAGGCTGTGCATTGCGGTGGGCGGCGCGAAGAAGGCCCTGGTGCACTGGTGCGGGGGAGAACGGCCCTGTGATGGCTGTTCACGCACCTGACCGTGGGGGGAGGAAGGCTTGCTGCCATGCGGTGGGGAGAGAAGGCTGTGATGCTGTGGTGGTGAGAAGGCTGTGACATGGGTGGCGGCGAGAAGGCTGTGATGCGGGGGCGGCGGAGAAGGCTGTGATGGCGTGCGGGCTGAGAACGCCTTGTGTGCATGGGTGGGGACGAAGGCGCTGTGCTATGCGGCTGGGGGAAGTAAGCTTGTGATAGGCGTGGGCGGAGAAGCGCTGTGATGCGGTGGAGGAGAATGGCTGGTGATGGGCGTGGGCGGAGAACGGCTGTGATGGCGTGGGGAGAAGGCATGTGATGTGGTGGCGGAGAAGGCTGGATGGGGTGGCGGAAGTAAGGCTGGGCAATGGGGTTGCTGGGAAGAAGGCTGTGCTATGGTGGGGCAGGAGAGGCTGTGCTATGGCTCGTGGTGGTGAGAGGCGATGTAGATGGGTGGGCAGGTAGTAAGGCTGTGGATGGGGTGGAAGGGAGAAGCAGCTGTGATGGCGTGGCGGAGACAGCTGGGATGGCGTCGCGGAAGATAAGGCCATATCGGTGATGTGATTGCGGTGGGTTGCGAGAGGCGTAATGGCGTGTGGGCGAAGAAGGCTTGTGATGGAGGGGCCAGGAGGAGAAGCGACTGTGTCTCAATGAGCTGTCGCGGGGGCGAGGAAGGCTTGTGATGGGGGGGGGAGAAGCGATGTTGATGGGATGTCTCCACAAGGGAGAAGCGAGAGAGAGAGAGAGAGAGAGAGAGAGAGAGAGAGAGAGAGAGAGAGAGAGATATAGAGAAAGTAGAAAAGAAAGAAAGAGAGAGATAAAGAGACCGAGCAAGAGAGCGCGAGAGAGAGAAGAAAGTAAAAAAGAAAGAGCGACATAGAAACAGTGAGAGACAGCAAGAGAGGGGAGTGCTAAGCATGACAAGGTAAGGTGGTTTTAACAGGGAGACAGGCTGGCATCATCAAAGGCGCGCGCTCACATTCCTGTCGGTTCGTTATACAGAGAAAACATCCGCGAGCTATAGAAGTACTAGATGTGCTGCTGCACTCGTCTCAAATCTCATGCGTGAAATATACACGAGAAGAGGACGAATGGGAGGGGAGTAGAGCGAAAATGTGTGTGTGTGTGTGTGTGTGTGTGTGTGTGTGTGTGTGTGTGTGTGTGTGT
>NW_014589353.1:0-1757 GCF_000485595.1 Priapulus caudatus | reverse complement strand
GAGAGAGAGAGAGAAAGAGAAAGACAGAGACAGAGACAGAGACAGAGAGGGGGTTTACAGATATTTGCTAGCTCGGATAGTCGCAGTTTTGTTCATTGTCGCGCTGAAATAGAATATATAATACATATATATATTATGTGTCGATCTACCATGTCATAATTATATAGCATCCGACCAGTTATCATTCTTCTGAGAAATTATTGCTAGCAATTATAAACGGAAGCGTAAATATAATCACAAAAATGTATTTTTCTCAATACTATGACAGAGTAAATGATAGGCCTACTAGGCATATAAAAAGACGTATTGCTAATCAGAAACGCATTTTTGGAGCACAACGGTCTCTTCGTGTTAACATCGAGAAATGTATGCGAAGTTCTATTGTATTTATAGACGCGTACGACACGCATGCGTAATTTAATGCAATTGAATAAGCGAATATTCAGTCACTTTCGGTTAGGTTACCTATTTCTATAACAGAACTAGCCATCAAACAACGCTGCTTGCGATCTAGCATAAATTAAAATAGGATACTGTGAATAATCAGTACCCTCTGTGGCTGTCAAAGTTTGAACTGAATAACAGGCCGCATCTCACTAACAAACTCTTGTGTTATGTGTACTTCTACTGATAGACGTTTCTTCGCTGATCCGTTCACGGTTGTTCCACCGTATGCGCCCCGATTGCAGAAGTAAATCCGTGTGCCTATACGGATAAAAGGCAAGATATTATAAGCTTCGAGAACAAATTTCGTGCGCCACAATGGTGGGAGCGTTCGGGGGTTGCGGCGCAGCGCTTGCTACAGTTTCTCCTCGTACTTTCCGCGGACAATCGGTCGCGTGTGTCTCGCAGGTGAAAGTGAAACTGCGAAACGGGTTCGCAGGTAAGCGTAGAACGGGGTCAGTGTCTTGTAGGGAGGCGCGCGGCTGAGGTCTGTGGCCTGCGCAGCGTGCGTGCGTCTCTCTCTCTCTCTCTCTCCGAGTCTCTCCTCGTCTCATCTCTCTCTCTCTCTCTCTCTCTCTCTCTCTCTCTCTCTCTCTCTCGTTCCCTCTCGATGTCTACGTAGCTTTCAACTGTAAAACGACGACGATTTATGCTGGGCAAGAGAGGGCAATGTCTTATTCTCAGCTGACCGAAAGATATGAGTTATGATGACCGTCGCGACGACGGATTTGTTAAAAGTTGAAGTTCACAACGTGACGTCAGCACCCTCTCTTAAATCGAGTAAACTGTGTTAGCGTGTGAGCTGTAGTGCGCCACATTCTAGCGACAATCGGTGGTTGCAAATCTGCAAACACCCTACAGCCTAGCTACTGGGTCGTAGTCTGAACTAAATTCCAGGATAGGAAAGACTCGATTTAAATTCCTGACACAATTAAGTAATAACGGGAGAACTTAAGAGTAGGGGCAAAATATTCATCAAGGGCTGTAAAAATATGCGTCGGTAATGTTGGTTTCGCAAGCAATTCTCTTGAGGTTCTAGTCACAGCGACTGGAAATGAAGAAACCTTTCGTGCAGGATTTTGGGAATTATACTACCAATTGTTAGTTGTTTGACTTCCAGCATTCCAGCATTCAGATATCATTTTCAAAACGTAATTATTTATAATTAACTATTTAATTTTCTATCATTTTTTATTATATTATATATTGGATTATATATTTAGTAAATTTCTCTTAGCACTCTAATTTACAATTGCGATTGGTATTCCTTTATAATGCATATATGGTGCTAGTGACCCTCGGACTACGTTACC
>NW_014589352.1:0-1758 GCF_000485595.1 Priapulus caudatus | reverse complement strand
AAAAATACAGCGCCCATATCCCAGTTCCCAGATAACATAAATCCAATTCAGTCTCCCAAGCAAAATTATGCTAGACATGTTTCAGCATAATTCTAGTAGTTTATGGCTGTTCAAGACTCAGCTTTACCATAACATACTAATTATTACATAAGCTGTTATTTAGTTCTGACTGGCCATAATTAATAAAAAAATAAAAATATATTAATATTATGATAAATATGTAAGGTCGCAGAAATTAAAATCCCCGATGAATTTGACACAACTTTTTCCACGATCCCAGACAATTGTTTTAGAGAAAGGTCGTTTCCCACGTCGCTGATGGATTCATGGACTTCTGCTTCCCGAATCACGGAAAATATTCTGAATTTCCGCAGTGTTCCAGGTGGATGGGGCCAATACGCCGCCTTCCCGAAATACCCCCCCCCCATCATATACTATAATGTGTTCAGAGCAAGTTAAATAAAGACAAATGTCTTTTAGTATTCAAAGACATTCTTTATAAGACAATAAAGACAATTCGTTCTTTAGTTATACTCCTTGTCATGCTGTATGTATATATTGTTCATATTTATGCACACACTCTCTATGGGTCCCATAGATATGCCATGCACACCAGGACCTATAGCGCAGGCTTGCAATGCACCACTACGCCGCACCACAACACCACCAATCGGCGGCGCACGCCCACACTCGATTCCTATATTACTAATACTACTATATAAGCCTTATATAGATATATAAGTATATAGTAGCAATTGTTTCAGCAGCCCGCCTCGGTCAACGTGTCCGCACTATACAACCGTGGGCCCTGTATACTTCTTGGGTCATTGTAGCAATTTCGCACGCTGGGAAAGTGGGAATGTACCCCCCCGTCCCCCCTCATATATGTATATACAACACATATATGTGTTGTATATATCTATGGTGTGTGCATGCATGCCTGCGCGTATGTGTGCGCGCATGCATGCCTGCGCGTGTGTGCGCGCATGCATGTCTGCGCGTGTTGGCACTATTACATAGCGCCAGGTATGTAATCAAGAGTACAAAATAGAGACTATTATAAAATCTCTATTATGTATTCTTGATGTAATTACATGGCCTCATATTCTCTCATATTCTCATATTTTAGTCTGGGACTAAATGTGAGGTAGTGTAATCTGAGATGGAGTCATTGGAGAGCATCATTGTTTTTCGTGTAAACAACGCGCAACGCTGAACCCACCTTGTAATTAGGAGGTAATTAGTCTATTTATAATTTTATATTATATATAATATCAAGAGTACATAATAGGAGACAAACAATTATCTCGCCTACTATCTATTATATATATCTACTATATCCTATTGCACTCTCCTATTATGTACTCTTGATAACATATTATAAATAACGAGTTTCCTCTGACCACTGCCCACGCCGACGCTTTCTGGTAGATTTGGTGTGGGTAGATTTGTTCTGGATAGTTTTGGTGTGGTTTTACCAGATCGAATGAATCTATGAATACAAATAACTAAGGTAAGTTGCTATTTTTAATTGAGCGATTTTCACATATACACTTATATATATATATATATGTAATCGGCAGTGAATAAAAACGAAACTTATTAAAAAAATAAAAGCAAACATTTAGTCAAACAAGTGTCTATCCCCCGGGGGGGGGGGCACTCGCCTCGGAACTGGGTCGGAGGGTGCCTCGAGCACTTTTAAAACCTGACTGTCGCAAAACCGCTTTGCGCTCTAAAATACACCCGAACCCCAAT
>NW_014589351.1:0-1758 GCF_000485595.1 Priapulus caudatus | reverse complement strand
TGCCTTCTTCCCTAAGGGAAAAACACAACCGACGATGGCGACGACGACGATGACGACGACGACGACGGCGACGATGACGATGGCGACGATGACGATGGCGACGACGACGATGACGGCGGCGATTCAGCCGACCAACAAAGACTCGACGTGCCAACAAAGACCGCGACGGTTTCTCCGCGTGAACGTGGAATTCATCGCCGCCCCCAAGCCTCCCCAGTTACCGTGGCAACCAGGTGTTAAGGGCGCGCTTCTCGGAGCTGTAATTGGCAGGACGCGATCTGCGTGCGAATTACCATTACCTTGTGTGTCCGCAGCCAGCAATCGCTTGCTAGCGGGAAGAAGGAGGAAATGGGGAGGTAGGTGAGGACGATGAAGAGGGGAAGGAGGAAGAGGAGTAGTGGGAAGAGTTACCAGATGAGGAGGAGGAGGAGAGGAGGAGGAGGAGGAGGAGGAGGAGGAGGAGGAGGACGAGGAGGAGTGGAAAGAGTTGTATGATGAGGATGAGGAGGAGGAAAAGAAGAAGGAGGAAGGAAGGTGGAGGAGGAGGAGGAGGAGGAGGAGAAGAAGGAGGACGCGACAGGAAACCTCGAATGAAGAAGAGGAGCCAGGCAGGGTAAAAAAGAAAAACAAAATTATAATGATAGGAAAAGGAGAAGGAGGGAGAGGAGCGGAGGAGTGGAGACGCAAAGAGACACCGGAAGAGGAAGGGGGGCGAATGAATACGAACTCTTTCTCTTACCCAACGCGGCCCTCTTCTTTGTTTGCTCTACTTTCTTTCACGCTGCTATTATTATTACCCTCTCTGTCCTGAACCGCTTTCTGTTCTTTTCTAGTAGGTCGAGTCTACGCCATTGCAAAACTGTTAATCTTATCCATATTTCCTCATCACTTTCTACCGATTCCCACACCTACTTAATGCACCCCGTTGCCTCGGCACCTGCACGTAATATATATATATCTATATATATATATATAATAAAGCGCAGTGGCGTGGGGGTGAGAGAGATAATACCATCTTACTAGTTCCCGGGGCAAATTAAAAAGAAATTAGACGATGCAATACCACGGGTGCTCGCTAACAAGCCTGATTAAACCTGAGGCAGCCTGCGTGCTAGCTGCTGCCGTACCTAGCGGCTGATGAAACCACGCACGCGAGAAACCCTTATACACCGTGACACGCACATCGCTGCTGATGACGATGGCGGTGACGATGACGATGACGATGGTGACGATGAGGAAGCGTCAGCGATGGTAACTAGCGTTGATTATTGGAGAACGCTTAAAATGGAACAAATTTGCATAATTCGACAGATGTCAATTACTGTTCTAGGGTTCTTCCTTTATTTCGCTCCCCCCCTCTCCCCCTCTCTTGCTTGCTCCTCTCCCCTCTCTCTCCCTTTCTCTCTTGCGCTTCCCCCTTCTCTCTCTCTCCCTTGCGCTTTCTCCCTTCTGTCCCTCGCTTTCATTTTATCCATCTACATTTCTATCTACCTACATTATCTCTTACGCTCAATCTATCTATCTATTAATCAATGTATCTAACTCTATCGCTTTTTCTTGCGCGCTCTCTCTCTCTCTCTCTCTCGCTCGCTTTCTGTCTATCTGTCTATCTATCTATCTATCATTCGTTCTTTCTTTCTCTCTTTACGTGTGTATGGGCAGCTTTAAGGAAATCACGGGCAGCGGTGAAAAAGCGTGCGTATCTCTGTCCTGCTGATGAATTTCGCAATCAAAGTGCAATCTCATACTCTCTCTCTC
>NW_014589350.1:0-1758 GCF_000485595.1 Priapulus caudatus | reverse complement strand
TCTCTCTCTCGCTCTCTACTCTCTCCTCTCTCTCATCCCTCCCCTCTTCTACTCTCTCTCTCTCTCTCTCTCTCTCTCTCTCTCATTCTGCTTCTCTCTCATCTCTCTCTCCTCTCTCTCTCTCTCTACTCTCTCTCCTTTCTCTATCGAGGTCTCTCTCTCTCTTCCTCTCTCTTCTCCTCTCTCTCTCTCTTCTCTCTCTCTCTCTCCTCGGTCTCCTCTCTCGCTCTCCTCTCCGATCTCTCTCTACTTTCTATCTCTCTCTCTCTCTTCTCTCTCTCTCTCTCATCTCTCTCGTCTCTCTCTTCTCTCCTCTCTCTTATCTCTCTATCTATCTCTCTATCTCTTTTTCTTTCGATTGTCGCACTCTCTCCCTCTCCCCCCCCCCTCTCTCTCCCCGCTTCTCTTTCTCTCTCTCTCTCCTCCCCAACTCTCTCTTTCTCTCTCTCTCTCTCTCTCTCTCAGCTCTTCTCTCTCGCTCTCTCTCTTCTGCTCTTCCTCTCTCATTATTTATTCATTATTATTGAGAGAGAGAGAGAGCGAGAGAAAGAGACCGATAGAGAAAGGGAGAGAGAGGTTTCTCGTGTAAGGTCGCTCACTTTTTGTGACACTCATCTTGTCCGAACAATGTGCGAGCCCTGCAGTACTATAGCTACGATGCATTAGTGGAGAGCTTCAATTGGACCGTTTCCCTGGATGTTATATGGGAATGAGAGATTCCGCACGTCATGAGAGATTCCGCACGTCTGCTCGCTTGCCTCGAGCGTCGAGACTAACTGCGTGACATCAGCCAGTGGGTACGTCACCTGACGCGATTGTCACCCTGCTCCGCGTGCAAGGGCGTGATTGCCTCACGAGCTACATACACGCACGCACGCACGCACGCACGCACGCACGCACGCACGCACGCACGCACGAATGTACACACAATCACCTTCACGCACACGGACGAATGCATACATACATGTATGCACAAATAATCACGCACGCGCACACGGACGAATGCATACATACATGTATGCACAAAAAACTCACGCACGCGCACTCGGACGAATGCATGCACGCATGTCTAGGTCTATGTCTAGATGCACGCACGTGCGGATGTCTGCTTTAAATTCAGCGAAGGCATAACTAGCGCACGAGTCCTGCGCATCAAAACATTGTAATACGAAGTCTATTCAATGCTTCAATTAAGCCTCTCATTCCGCTGAGATTTGTCCGTATCACCGTTTCGCCGTACGTGCGCGTGCGTGCTTATTCTGCGTGCTTAACAACGTTTACCTATAGTCTCATCCGCCTAACAGTACACCCAATGAAATCATCAAACGGATTCTGTTGCGAAACGGAAGAAATTCAAGGCTCTAAACATTTTTACGGCAAGACGACGTCTTTGTGTTAACCGCCTGCCGACCTTTCTCCTCATCGATTTACTGCCTCTTGTAAAATTTATGAGAAGAGTAGTCCTCGAAATTTTGCTGAATATACGATGTGCCCCCGCCTATGCAGTCCTTTGTACACAGATATGGTGTTATAAGTGAAGCTAGATGCGACCGTGCACCGCTGGTCTACTCTCGCTCTTATATTGATGCTAAGAACGTGAAATAGGAAAGGGTGTTGCAGTAAGCCATCAAACTCAGCTGGTAAAAATGTAGCGTGGGAGAAGACTTAGTTGATAGTAGGTAACTTAAGACCTCACTCCCTCCCTATCTGCCCCCCCCCTCTCCTCTCTCTCTCTCTCTCTCTCTCTCTCTCTCTCTC
>NW_014589349.1:0-1758 GCF_000485595.1 Priapulus caudatus | reverse complement strand
CGGTAGGCGGCTACTGTCAGGTGGCCTGCTACAGCTAGCAGGAAAGGTATACGCCGCTACGAGACCCAGCAGAATGTTGTCTTTAAATAGTAAGGACTCCATGTAAGTGACACAGCATAAAGTGTTAAATAGTTCATGTAACTGGAAAAGAAACACTGCACTGCGGTACAAGACAGGAACGGACTGCACAAGCTACTGGCACTGGCTACTGTGTCGAGTACGGTGTACGTCAAAGCCAGAGTCCCCTAACCCTAACCCTAACCCTAACCGAACCCTAACACGTAACCGAACCCTAACACTAAATATAATCCAACCCTATATATAACAACCATTTATTACAAAACACTATCTATGGTGGGTCCGAAACTCAAGTGGGAAAAAAAATTTCGCGCGCCGACCAACGGCGTATAGAAACGTATAAACAATTCCAATAAGCGTTACGGGGAATTGCGGTGTCGCAAAGTCTGGGCGTCTTATACAATAAATAAAGCGGCATTGGGATCAATAATATTTGCTTTTCACGCTAGAAGGGTCCGTAGTCTTTATTTTAAACGTAGGATTTTAAGAAAATAGTGTTGCTTTTAACAGATATAAGGCATGGGCGTACAGAATCCTGACGCTATGAGCTATAGGTTTACGTCACGTCACAAGTGAGATAATGACAAGCAAGACATGCGCTACTTTACTATGTTACTTTCTTCTGATTTACACACGAGAATATATTAAACAAACAAAACAGTATATATATATATATATACATAATTATTATATATAAAATATATAAAGAATGGCCGCCAGCTTGGCTATTCTTTCATGGCCGCTACGTCAATGTCTTGAGCAGGACCATCATGGCCGCCATAGTCCCTCACCGCAGTGAACGACGAGACCCTAGCAAGTTCATTTTCCGTAGCATCGCCCGGTTCCTCGCTGCTAGTGGTGCCGCCGCTACCGAAGCAGCTGGCACATCCATCTAACGCATAGGAAGCCATGCAATACAAGATGAGCACGAGAACCGGAGAGACGAGGAGAAACCACGGCCAGAAGATGGCGTGGAAGGTGCCTGCGCGTGACAGCGTACGATCCTTGATAACTTCGTTCCATTTATCGGGGTTGTAAAGGCAGCTGTACTCACTACCCTCCTGACCAAACGCTTTCAGCTTGCTCGAGGCTCGCTTTAGTTTGTCGAAATATTTGTGTCTCTTGAGGCATTTCTGGTTATAGCCGAAGAAACACTGCGGAATAAAAGCGGTCTGGTTTAATGAGATGGAGAGACGAGACGCGGAAGGAGAGACATGGAGCGAGATGCGAGCAGATATCGCGTATCTCTCTTCAGCTGCTCTCTCTCTCTATATATATATATATATATATATGCCTAAAGATGAGCATAAAAGTAATGTTCGTTTCAATCTCTGCCAGACATTCACTGATGCTTATCCACGGGCAGCGAAACGCGTGTTAGACGATATCAGGAGTGCATAATAAAACATTCGCCATTACTCACCCGGCCGTGGTAATATCTTATCGGGTTTTCACGATCAGAAACAGGTATATGTCTACAGTCCCGTGACCTTGCCCCTTAAATCTTCTGCTAAAACTCGTCGGCTGACAACAGCTGACGTGAGCGGAGCAGTAATCATACGTTACTACCTAACGAATAGCAATCTATGACATCACGCATCACACGAACAAGGTCACCTTGGAACGCATCCCCTCCATTCCCCTCCCCCCATACGCTTACTTCCCCTCCCTCCGTCCCCC
>NW_014589348.1:0-1759 GCF_000485595.1 Priapulus caudatus | reverse complement strand
TATATATATATATATATATATATAGTGTGTGTGTGTGTGTGTGTGTGTGTGTGTGTGTGTGTGTGTGTGTGTGTGTGTGTGTGTGTGTGTGTGTGTGTGTGTGTGTGTGTGTGTGTGTGTGTGTGTGTGTGTGTGTGTGTGTGTGTGTGTGTGTGTGTCAGTGTTGTAGGCCTCGAGACCGTTTTCTTGGTCTCGGTCTCGGTCTTGGCCTCGGAGTGCAATGACTCGGAATCGGACTCGGATTCGGGGGGTGCGGACTCGACGACAACACTGACACACACACACACACCTGTCACACACACACCTGTCACACACACACAACTGTCACACAGCAACGAGCGACGACAGCCGGACAGCAACGACACACACGACACACATCACGAGTCACGGAAGGGGTACAGCATGGCACGACAACACACACACACACACACACACATACGACACACACGACACACACAACTATATCTCACACACGCGGACACACACACAGCACACGCAGCGTACACGACACACACACACACAACACACTCACACACACGCACACGACACACACGACATCGACACACACACACAACACATGACCACACAGCACACACACACACAGCACACATACTTACCACACACACACACAGCACGTAGGCACACACGCCACACACCACCACAAACACACGTCACGACCGACACACACACACACACACACGCTTACACACACACACACATTACGCGCACACCACAAACAACCACACACAGCAGCAGGGTGGGCAACACGACACAGGCACGGGACACACACACTACACGGTAACACACACACACACCAACCACGTAAACACACACACGAACAGACACACACACACGACACACGACCACACACAGCACGTACACACGACACACACACACCACACCACACACCACCACACACCGCTACACACGGGACACGAGTACCAGCACAACACTGTTACGGAAGCAGCGTCACGCACGGCACACGGTGCACTGCACGTTTTCTCATCACCTGCGCACACGCTACTCGAACACAGGCAACGTACAACGCAGTCAGCGTTTAGCAACCTACACTAAACGTACACGCAGCTACGTACACGTACACCGTACAGCGCACCACGCACACGTACACACACGTACACGTTGACACAGCGAGCTGCGACGACGTAGTAACAACACGTAGCACGCACACGTACACGCACAGCGTACAGCGCACACGTACAGCACACGTGCCACACACGTACACGCACACGTACAGCGAGCACGTACACGCAGCAGCGTACACCGCGACACGTACACCACACGGTACACGCCAATCACGGTACACACAGCCGTACGACGCACACGATATCACACGAACGTACACGCACACGTACGACACACGCTACACGCGCGGACACGTACCACTCGCGACACGGTACGCACACGATACACACACCGTAACACACGTACACACACGTCAGCAGGCGCACACAGTACACCAACACACGTACACGCACACGTACAGCGCGTACCCACGTACAGCGCACACGCTGCACGAGCACACGTACGACGGCACCGACGTCACCGGCACACGTACACGACACGTACAGGCGACAGCGTCGTACAACTGCACGTACACCACGACACGCTACACGCACAAACACACCACACACACACACACACACACACAGACAACACACAACACGTACCACGCCACCACGTACCCCGCACACCGTACACACACGGTACAGCACAGCGTACACGCACACCGGTCACATCG
>NW_014589347.1:0-1759 GCF_000485595.1 Priapulus caudatus | reverse complement strand
AGATAACAGCAAGGCTCGTATTTTCACTATGGAATCACGAACGGGACCCATAGAAGAAATTAAGATAATTGGGAATGCTGAAGCACGGTTGCATGAACAAGATTTGACGAGTGATTTGCCTGGACGGAGTAGCGGTAAAGGTGGCGTAGGAGGGCATGCCTATCAGGATGAAATTAGTCCAAAAGAGCAAGGAAATTTAAATTTTGACAAAAAAAGTTGCTAATGAATTGGATGCCGCTCGTAAACACAAAAAATTTAAACAATTTATTCTGGTAGCGCCGTGTCATCCATGCTATTCTACGGAAATCTGCGTAAGAAACTCAGACATGTTTTTAAGATTATCGAGCAAAATAACCAAACGATAATTACCATCTATTAGCGTGACTAACGAAGGCTAAGAACTAGTCCCTCCATTTTCTAAATGGAAATACGAGAATAGACCGAGAGCACATCATATGCTTATAGAAAGTTTGCTCCAAAGTCTACAATGTTCCTATCATGTCTAAGTTATATAGTAAATTACAGACAATTAATAAGGTCTCTTTCACTTGTAACAATCCAAGATGATTTGATGATGCTCGAAACTAATAGGTATTAAACGTTTTTACTTCGCAACTAAATTTAACGCACGTACTTAGGCGCAATGCAATTAATAGATGCCGTCCCTTCACTTTCTAGACAGGCAACTAATATTAACAGATACGCCTACCGCGCGTAACAGTAGCAACAGGGAGAAATCTATGACAAAAAATCTGCACCATCGTGATCACCTTGATACTCTTGGCTGCACTTTATGAAAACAATGTAACGACGAGATTCGCGAGATTTACATCTGAAGGTCTAAGCATGAAGCGAACGCCACTTTTGTGCTATGATTGGAATAAGGAAAGAAGCTAAAAATACAAGCAGATTGAGCTTGATGAATTAGCAGTTAAGAAATGCAGAACTACACAAACACTTTGCAGAACTGTTTAAACCGATATTTAATGATGTCATTAATTATCCTGATCTTGAAACTCAAAGCGAAGTTAGAAGCATCTGGTTAGCGTTTTCGAAACAAACTCATTAATGTCAAAAATACGATTAATCCAAAAAGTTGTTAGACAGCTAGTCGCGATAAAACGATCCGATACAGCTACATGTCCGAATTAAAGTGTGAGAGCAGACACAGTCCATTCCGTTAGTTACACAAAGGTCCCAGAGAAATCACTACCGCCCCAGGTACGCTATAATTTGTGATCGCATTGTCAGCAACACTTTACATTCTTCCTAAAAGGCCGGTAGATTCCGCAACCATGTCCTAAGTGTAATTCCAGAGCGCATTTCATCGCACCAAATCAGACTAAGCTCAGACAATTGCCCCTTGCAGTAATTCGACTTAGCTCGCGTTTGTCCATCTCGCTGATACTCATTATCCTCAATGTGAGGTAAATTTATATCAGGCATTACGTGCTTTTCGGTAATACCAGTATTTATGAATTTCATCTACAACAATCATCAATAAGGCAATCATCAGCAGTTGTCCCCACAGTGCTAGTGATACTGGCTCTATGCCTAATATTGAGCTTAAACCGGGAATATGCATGGCAGCGATATGTAATGCTTGTGCTGATAGCATGCCAAATAATAATAATGGGTTGCTAAAAAATGATTGTCGGAAGATAGAGACAGTTTCAGAGCGGCTATTGAATACGTGGGCGTTCTCAAAGAGTACCATTAAAAGTAGTGTGATATTACGGGCGCTGTCTTCATCTATGCC
>NW_014589346.1:0-1761 GCF_000485595.1 Priapulus caudatus | reverse complement strand
CATCTGTGCGGATTTTCGTCTACATGTCTCATTGTCTGCCTATAGGAGCATTGTTTAAGATGCAAGTATGTGTAGACATGTATTTTGTCTACATAGCTGTGTATACATCCTATATCTGATATGATATATATATATATGATATATATATATATGATATATATATATATATGATATATATATATATGATATATATATATATGATATATATCATGATATATCTGTTCTCTCCCTATCCGTGTATCTATCTGTTTGTGTGTGTAACCTCCGCTCCTTCCTGTAGTAAAGTCTACATTTGATTGTCTATTAATTAGGTCACCCTCTAAATCAGCAACCTCAAAGACTGCGGCATTTGACAGATCCACAAAATTTGCATCTTATGCCAACATCTTGTCCCCTGCATCCGCAACTAGTGCCACCTCTCTTGCCAAGTGAGTACTGATCAGACTGCACCCAATAACATTACATCGCACTTTCTTCATTTTTATCTCTGTGTCATTCTGTCTATATCTACATATATCTATGAATATATAAGAGAATTATATGTGTATATTTATGTAATTATATTCATATATGTCCTCTGGTTTCAAGTTTTCACGAGCCAAAACGGTGCTTTTCCTTATAATCCTCTAGCCCCACATAACGGCTTGTGTACCAAACGCATAACTGGATAATACTCCACCCGTTAAAATCTGTGACTGGCGATGCATTCAGAAGCTTCTACCGAAATTTTGGCAACACATTCACTGCTATTTCCCGCCACTACATTCCACCTTCCGAGGCCCCCCGCGCGCCTACTACCACCCCCGCCTTCCCCCGCGTGCCGACTCCCGTCCCCGCCCTCTGCCGCGCGCCGACTACCACGATGCAGTGCGCTGTCCTCCCCCCGCACGTGATGCGACGGTGACGACAACGATGACGCATGGCCGCCGCCGCCGTGCGATGACGACGACAACCCCGGCAACCTGCGACGGGAAGCAGATGCACTCGCGTGAGTCCTCGAGCAGTCGTGTCGCCGTGACAACCGACGCGCCAGTGTTAGTTGGACGTGTGTGCGGGAAAGGGCGGGGGGTCGGGAATCGGCGCGCAGTGGAGGGCGGGGTGGATTGGTGGCAGATGGCGTGCGGGGGAGGGCGGAGGGCAGGAGATGGCGTGCGGGGGAGGGCGAGGGTCGGGAGTCTGCGCGGGGGGGAGGCCTGCTCGCGAAACCTGTGCAGCACACCTACCAGCAGAAGCCATGGAGGGAGCCGTTACTCACGAGGCCACGGCCCAACCAGCATCCACGCCCCATCGCGGTGAGTGTGGGAGACGAGGTGTTAGTGGGGAGGGAGGGGGTCAGGGGGGTCGAGGCCACGGCCCAACCAGCATCCACGCCCCATCGCGGTGAGTGTGGGAGACGAGGTGTTAGTGGGGAGGGAGGGGGTCAGGGGGGTCGAGGCCACGGCCCAACCAGCATCCACGCCCCATCGCGGTTTCTACGAGGTGACTCGTGTGTTTCGAGCTGTTCTCACGCGCGTGTGCCTCCTGTGTTACAGGTTTGCACGTACGGTGGGCGTTACATGAACTCGGGATTCTCCGTCTTCAATCGCAAGCTGGACCGCGTGCGCACTGCCTTCCGCTCAGCCGTCGAGTGCCAGCTGCACCCTCCACCTCTCAAGTAAGTACCACCTACACCTACCCACTTCTCCAGTAAGTAACCTACCTACCCACCTCTCAAGTAAGTACCACCTACACCTACCCACCTCTCCAGTAAGTACCACCTAC
>NW_014589345.1:0-1761 GCF_000485595.1 Priapulus caudatus | reverse complement strand
TATATATGTGTGTGTGTGGGCGTATGTGTACCACGTACACGTAATTTACCGTTGTGCGAGTACATGGAACGCAATACCGTCATATTCCACTGCGTTGCGCGTACGTACGCGCAAAAGAAACGCGGTGAAGTGAAGCGGTGTATTTACTCCATCTGTCCCCACGCGCCTTTCAGCAGCGCTTTCTGCCCTCATGCATCACTCTCACTCAACATGTTCCGTGATGTCGCTCTGTCGCTACTCGAAATTCTACGCTGAATGTGCATCGCCATGCAACGTGTTCGAAAGCTGCTCGGCCGTCGAGTAGTGATACACCCGGTACGCGCATACTCCATATTCATCGGGATGCAAGCATCACGTGACGTCGGCCTTGCGATTACGTGAACATTACTGGCAAATTGGACTGCACGTAATCTAGACGTACACGTCTACGTATTCAACACGACATAAACTCATGTATGTCCCTGATATGCATTCAAAAATATCATTATTCGACATGTACGCGACTAATTTGCTCGAATAGTGTTATGTTGCTATAACCGTCTAAGAAGTTTAAATCGCTTTCGACATGGCATCGCAAAGCGTATTACTACTACTACTACTACTACTACTACTACTACTACTACTACTACTACTACTACTACTACTACTACTACTGCTACTACTCTACTACTACTACTACTACTACTACTCTACTGCATCTGCCTGCTACTGACTGACTACTACTACTACTACTACTTACTACTACTACTGACTACTACTGACTACTACTTATACTTACTACTACACTACTACTGCCTACTACTGCACCTATAATACTACTACTAAATATACGTACTACTACTGCACTACTGCCTACTACTACTAATACGTACTACTACTACTTACCTGCCTCCTATACTACTACTACTACTAACTTACTACTACTACTTACTACTCTACTACTACCTACTACTGCTCTGACTACTCTACTACTACTACTACCTACTGCTGCTGCTGCTGCTACTACTACTACTTACTACTTACTATACATACTGCTACTACTGCTACTACTACTACTACTACTCTACTCCTACTACTACTACTGCGACTGCTCACTACTACCTACTACTCTACTACTCTACTGCTCTACTACTCTCAGAGCTCTACTTACTGGCAATACGTGACTGCTACTTTATCTACTACTAGCTCTCGGTCTACGACTGTACTGAACTACCAAATACTATTGGGTAGCTAACTCGTCGAGGACCTAACTAACATGCCACTTTTACTCTACTACTAACTTATTACGCAGTCTCATCAGCTTAATACTATCTTATTACCTCGTGGTCTACTACTCGGAATCGGATACATAGCTACTACTACTAACTACTCCGACGGTACTACATACGTACAACTACTCACTCACATACTAAATACGCTCGCATGACACCGGGCTAAGCTACTACTTACTACTACCTACTATACTAATCAACAAACAATACATACTACTACTACTTAACTACTACTTACCACTACTACTACGTTACATATCTGTCTCAGACCCCGCGCCCGTAAGCGTGAACGCCCCACATGCCTGTTAATATCACCACTGACCCGAATCGTGCTATCAAGCTAGTATATTTTCGCCATTGGAAAATCTTTCTTGGTTTAGATTGTATAATTATTTTCCGCGAATCATTCTCGCTCGCGAAACGCGTCCCGACGGCTCAGCATCGGAAAATGAACCCGACTCGGAGCGCAGATTGATTTCATTCATTACCG
>NW_014589344.1:0-1763 GCF_000485595.1 Priapulus caudatus | reverse complement strand
TCCGCATGGCATACTCCCGAGTTCTATATCGAGTCCATCAAAAGCCCATTGTTGCCTGAGCGAAGTCAATAGACTGCATTCACGCAAGAGCGCGTCTCGTGTGTGGCGTTCGCGCCACCATTGATGTAAAGGTGGATACGAGGGCTGGCTGAGCCAACTACAGCTATGCAGCACCTTCAGATGCGCGGGTTCTTGCTTCTTCACGTCAGATTCACCTACAGCGTAGAATTCGTAACAACCAAGCGGCTTGCAGTCATTAATCTTTTTACGCGATGCGCGCGCATTTCGTCATTAGAAAATTAATAGGCGCGTTTCACACTGCGCGCGAATTAAAGCGCGGATGAAATCCGCCGCGTTTTTGCCCATTCGCGATCGAAATACCGAGATTATTACAAGTGTGGAACAGCAATAAGACTCACTAATAATCGCCGATCAAGCATTCCGGCGCTCCAAATCGCACTTTGGACTGCGATTATTTGCGAATGTAGCGCGATTATTTTGCGCCTTTAGCGCGATCCACCCCGTGTCGTGAACCGCTCGCGCAAATTAATCCCGGTATTTTTCTATCCCATCATTCCAAGCGATGTGAGCAGTGAGCATGCGAAGTGAGCATCATCCTCCGGCAGTGAGCCATGCGCAGTTCGATTAATTAGAATTATCCGCTACGGGCGTATTCGCGCTGATTATTCGCCTGCCTGTGAACGAACGACTACAATATCTCGTATTTATAACAGCGATTAGCATCGCTCGCGGTTTTTCTTGTGTGTGAGCACGCCTATTATACTAGTTGGGCTCTCTCGCTCTTTATCTGCTCTTGGTCTCTCGATTAATTTCTATGCATACGCTGGACATATGCATACACTTGTGTAAGATATTTACTATAGTAAAAGTAAATGTGTAGCATCACTACAATTCAATAGTATGACCAATCAGTATATTTTGATAAACAATAATAGACTTGACAACATTCATATAAAGCTCGATATTTTGGTAAAAATCTAGAAAAAAACACACCAAAATGTCCTAATTGTTGACAATAATATACGAAGTAAAACGTACGAAACAGTAGGAGCATTTTATCTAACATAACTACCTCTGTTTTTATCAAACTTTCGCTATCAAACACATCCATTTAATCAGCCGTATTTCGTACATTCCCGTTGCACATAGTTACAGACATAACGGATTTACTTCTAATATGTCTTGCACCTCAAATCGGGATGCACCTTGCACCTCAATATCTGAATAAAACTGTAATAATAGTAACATATATAGTATAGGCCTAAACTATAACAAATTGACGAACCTGTTGGTAAAACCCTGTTGTTTGGCCATTTCCGAGGTCAACATTGGGGTCAAATGGAGCAAGTTGGTTTTCCTTCAAAGTGGCGAAGGCATAGACGATGTGCGTGCACAGATTAGCATCCATATCCGAAGGAGAGAAGCTGCCCTCCGCATAACGAGTATGGGCCCAGTTGGGGAAGTAACAAACTCGTTTGTAGCCATTATCTGGCACCGCTGCGTGACGGAAAGAGCATTGTAGATCGGCGCCAATTTTTACAAAATATTTTGCACATCGCCATTTTATGTACACGTTGCATTGCTTTGCGGGTATATACATATATGTACATATATATATATATATATATATATATATATATATATATAGTACAGAGAGCGACACAACGAACGCTACTACCACACCACACGACACCACCACACACGACACACCACCACCTACACGACGACGACACTACACACAC
>NW_014589343.1:0-1764 GCF_000485595.1 Priapulus caudatus | reverse complement strand
TCTCTCTCTCTCTCTCTCTCTCTCTCTCTCTCCCTCTCTTCACATTCTCTCTCCACGATTCGACTCTTCCACTTCGTCTCTTTCTCTCTCTTTTTCCTCTCCTCGCTTGTTCAGATGTCGAGATGGCGATGTTAAAAGCTGCCGTCGCTTAATAACTCATCGCTTCCTCGCGGCTGCGGCGGATTCTCAAGCCGCCGCATGTTTTTAAAAGCGCTTCTCCTCCATTTGGGACAAGGATCGATTATTTAAATCCTGCCGTCCCCTCTCCCCCTCCTCTTCTTCCTTTTCCTCCCCCTCCTCCTCTTCTTCTCGCGCGTGCGGGCAGGAGACTCTGCCGAGGAGGCAGCTTGATGACTCTATCATTAATCACTGACGTCTATTCGTGAATGCATATAACCCGAATGTAGCTCTTGTGCGGGGTCCATACGCGACGGGGTCTCTCTCTCTCTCTCTCATGACAAATGAACTGCAAGCAGACGCCACCAACAAGAAACCGCCGATGTATCTTGAAGTCGTTTTGATCCTACTTCTGCATCAGCCACCCTTTCAACATCAAACCCCGCGCAGCAGGCTCTGTCTCCCCTCCCCAAATTACCGGCTGCACCAGCTCTCGTCTCTCTCCTCTCTCTCTCTCTCTCTCTCTTCTCTCTCTCTCTCTCTCTCTCTCTCTCGCTTCTCTCTCCTCTCTCTCGCTGCTCTCTTTCTCTCGCCTCTCTCTCTCTCTCATCTCCCTGTCTCGCTGTCTCCTCGCTCTCTCTCTCTCTCTGCTCCCTACTCTTCTCTCTCTTCTCGCTCTCTCCCTCTCTCCTCTCTTCTCTCTCTCTCTCTCTCTCTCTCTTTTCTCTCTCGTGTGTCATTCTGTACTCCCCCCCCCCCCTCTCTGCTCCATCTCTCTTTTGCTCGCTCACACACGCGTTTACTCCTCTAGCCCACGACGTTGCTGTACGCACGATCACACACACACACACACACACACACACACACACACACACACACACGACACACACACACACACACACAACACACACACACACACCAAGACACAAACACACAAATAATCACCTCGATGTGTGCAATAACAACTTCGGCAGAGGGCACTCACGGAGAGTGATACCTCCCCGCACAGAATGTTAACATGTATGTGTACGAGCTGGCTCGCCGCTCGCCTGCTGGCTGCTGCGGATGGACTCACCGGCTGCTGACTCGCCGCCTCCGCTGGTGGCGGCTGCTGACTCGTCGCTCGCTGGTGGTTGCCTTGCGACTTCACTCGCCTGCTTGCTGACTCGCCGCTCGCTGACTCAGACGCAGCTACAATCGCTGCGGCGCGGACTGGACACACACCACACACGCAGAGACCGTATTACCATTACCTCCGCCTCCACTCCGTGCGGAGGTAGGCAAAACCCCTAGACGCGCCAAGATGCCTATATCGCTTACGCAACCCACACCCGAGTACACTTCGGCCCACACCACACACACGTACACACACAGACACATTTCACACCACACAGACAGACAGACAGTACCCAGACAGACAGACAGACAGACGACAGACAGACACACACCACAATACAATAACACACACACCACACACACACACAACACACCCCACACACACACACTTACACACAACACACACACACACACCACACACACACACACACACACGACACACACACACAAATCACACACACATACATACAGAGAGAAGAGAGAGAGAGAGGAAGAGGAGAACGAGAGAGAGGAGAGAGAGAGACGAGAGAC
>NW_014589342.1:0-1766 GCF_000485595.1 Priapulus caudatus | reverse complement strand
CGGTTCTCATGGTACACACCCCATCCGAGAACAGATAACTAGTGTTTTTACAAATGGACCCAGACATTTGCTGAACATCTGTTTTCACGTTTGCTTATGGTGTGCTAATTACCGTGGATAGTCCATCGTGCAAACTATTTGTACTATTTCGTGTAGTATTTCGATAGCGGAGTCACTTTTTCCGTTTCAGTAGTTTTCCGTGCCTTGCTAAACATGGCGCGGTAAAAGCTTGATTGAAAGTTGATATGCTCGGATGTGAGAATTAGAGATATATTACCGTAATTCAAGAAGATAACGGAGTTGCAGGGACCAGGTAATTGTGATCCCTGTCGTTCGAAGTGTTGATGTTGTTCGTGTGTGGTGTAAGCCAGCAGCGAGCCGAGACTGTCTATACATGTATGACATGTTACACGCTTCGCGCGCGATCGATTCAGCACCAGCTCGCCTTAGGGCGTCAGTTCAAAGCAGAGCCTCGCCTTCGGGCACAGTTCATTCAGCAGCAGCCACGCAAGCGAGCCAGCTGTTATACAGCTGTTATACATGTTACACGTTGGGAGCGTATAGACCACTTCTCGTTGAGTGCCTCTGTCTAGTTAACAATGTTCGTCCTGCTTTCCAAAGGGTAGAGATAATGAACATGGGAGAGAGAGTGTCATGCATTTCGTTGCCCAATATGTGGATACGGTGCACAGTATTTGAAGAAGGTGCTTGGTCACATTGGATTGGTCCATCAACACGATCCCGACTTTTGTATTACATGTAATATTGACGGATGTAGTCGTTGCTTTTCCAAGTTCAATGCTTATCACACACATTTGTATCGTAAACACCGTCCTTTTCTTATCTCAATCCTGGTCAAACGACTGGAGGCAAGACATGAAGATGAGCAAGAGGAATTTGAAAGTGACGGCGATGAGGAGTTGGAAGGGGGTGGACAATTACAACTCTACTACACGAAAACCCCGTCTCCGGGAGAAGAGTTGAAAAAGCACCTTGCTATGTTTCTCCTAAAAACAAGGGAGCAACACATTCTACCGCGGGTTGTTGTACAAGACATTTTTAACAGCGTGCGTTTCCTGGTATCCCACATTAATGAAGCATATCAGCAACATATAATTCCTCTCAATGAACAGCTTGCTAATGATGGGGCTGAGGGAGTTCAAATTGAACAGGCATGCAACGCAGCATTTGATTCTATAGCATCAGAATTTTTGCTTGAAAAGTACTGCAAGTCTGACTTGGGGCTTATCGAACCCCAGGAGTTCATGCTTGGAGAAGAAATTGTAAATGGGAAAAATACAAAGCATTCTATGCAGTATATTCAATCTGGATGTTTTGCAAAAGTATTTGAGTCACACAGATGTATGGACAAATGTGAACGAGTATCAAGCTGACCATTTCAATGCTGATGTATTAGAAGGTTACACCTCTGGTCTTCATTTAAGAACAGCACTTTTTCCTCACACATCCAAATGCACTAAGAATCGTTCTCTACACGGATGAATTCGAGGTAGTCAATCCTCTTGGTTCCAAACGTGGTCAGAAGAAAATGTTGGCATTCTATTTCATTGTCGAGAATGTTGCAGCACGGTGCAGGTCCACGTTGAAAAACATTCACCTTGCCTTGTTGGTGAAGAACAAGCATGTCCAGAGATATGGATATGAAGTTGTTTTGAGACCACTGATTGAAGATCTTAAGAAGCTAGAAACTGAAGGGTTGACAGTGATTGTAGATGGCACTGAATATAACAGTATACTGTATATAC
>NW_014589341.1:0-1766 GCF_000485595.1 Priapulus caudatus | reverse complement strand
GTGTGTGTGTGTGTGTGTGTGTGTGTGTGTGTGTGTGTGTGTGTGTGTGTGTGTGTTGTGTGTGTGTGTGTGTGTGTGTGTGTGTGTGTGTGTGTGTGTGTGTGTGTGTGTGTGTGTGTGTGTGTTGTGTGTGTGTGTGGGGGGAGAGGGTTCGCACGAGTGGTAGCTGATCGGGACTAAACACGCGCACAAGCATGAGACGACGAGACGAGTGTACTGAGCTTGGCAGTTGTAATTTAGCGTAATGGATAACAGCGCCCTCGCTCAATCCGCATCCTTCTAGATTACGTCATCACGCCCTCGCTCGCTAAGTATAGAAGCATCACTGATTGCGACATCGATATGCTCGCTCATTAGCCCAGCCTCGTCATCCTTTTTCTTACATAATAACAATAATAACAACAACAACAACAGCAATAATAATAATGATAATAATAATAAAAACAATAATTCGCTGTTTTTAATAATAGCATCATCATCATCATCATCATCATCATCATCATCATCATCATCATCATCATCATTAGCAGCAGCAGCAACATTATCATCCTCCTCCCCATCATCATCATTAACATCATCAGCAGCAGCAGCATCATCAACATCATCATCACCACCATCTCTATCACCATCAGCAGCAGCAGCAGCAGCAGCAGCAACATCCTTATCACCAACATCATCACAACCATCAATAATCTCGTTCCGATTCCAAGAATTATACGATTTATATGTTTGAAGTACACACCGCAAGCATATTATTACGCAACAGCAGCGTTCCTGTAGAGCCGACGCAAATTCACGCTTTGATGTGCGACGTATAAGTCGACACGCGCGCAGCTGCACGTACGGCAGCGCACACACAGCAACGCACGAGCGCGTGCACACACGCGCGACGCACGCACAACCACACACGCGCCACTATAAACACGAGCGGCACGCACGCACACAGCACGACACGACACACAACGCACACACCACCGACACACACACAACACACATACACACCACACACCAACGCCACACGACACGCACAGTCGACGCACACACACCCGACCGCCGACGCGGACGCACACACTTACGCACACAATGCACATCAACCACAAGACACTACGCGCACGCACGCACGCAGCAGCACACACACGCGCGACACACACACCACGCGACGACACAGCACACGACGCCACGCAACAACACTCACGGCTACACACGGCACGCACGACGCAGGCAGCACGCACGACGCACGGCACGCCACGCACGCACACACTAACACACACACACCAACGACGCGCACACAGCACCGCACACACAGCACACGCACGCGCACGCGCACACATCACACACGAACCACACAAGGCGCACGCACGCACACACACACACACAAACGGCTTGCGCGCTACGCACGCACGCATGGCACACGACCCACGGCACGAGCGGCGGCGCAGCCACACGCACACACGGCACGCAGCGCACGCACACACACACCACGCAGCACGCACCACACACACGAGCGCGCACGCAAGACACGCACGGCACGCACGGCACACACACGCACCTACGCTGCGCAGCGCCACACCACAAGCGACACAACCGGCCACACACACACACACACACGTCACACATACAGCAGCGCACGGCACCACACACACACACACACACACAACTACAAACACTCACACACACACACACACACACACACACGCACACACACACACACTTACACACACACACCACAGCACCGTGTGCTGGCGCACGTATCCGGGCATGACTCA
>NW_014589340.1:0-1766 GCF_000485595.1 Priapulus caudatus | reverse complement strand
TCCCGTCTGTCTGCCCTTACGCTGAAGCTTACAGACTGTTATGTGCGCCATCCTGAAACACGTTCCTCCGCTGCGATAACATGTAATCAAGAGTGAATAATAACAGATATATTATCTAATAATCTATTATCTATAATAATAATCTATTATTATTCATTCCTGATGTAATTAACGTAATTTCGTTCATAATATATTTAAGGTATATATACCAAAATGCACAGCCGATGTAAAGTATGCATTTGTACACCTTTGACAGCTGTTCCATCTCGAAACGCGTTCCGTAACTGCGAATAATCGGAAGCTGTTATATTTGTGTAAATTTGCGCGACGTGGTAAGCTCGCCTTTACAGACGTAAGGCGCCGTGAAGCGACGAGCGGCGGGCGCGCGCGCATGCAGCCGACAGCCGTGCATGCAGACGCTCCTGTTTTGCTTTGCCGCGTCCTTGCTGATATTTGCCTAATCGGCGATAATAACAGCAAGCATTGCAGCTTTGGTTTCAGCGTTCCGCGTACAGTCAGTGCATTACGCCACACTACCACGACGCGAAGGTGTAGAAACGCGATCTGCCGGGGTTGAAAGCGGCGGCATGCGTAGTGTCGTGACGCGCGTAGATGTGCAAGTGCCGAGCATTTTTTTACTCACTTTATGCGAGTGGTGAGTGCTCGTGCGCTAGTGTGCGTGCGTGCGTACGTACGTGCGTGCGTGCTTGCGTGTGCGTATAGCGTGTGCGTCCGCGGTGTACAGGGAGTGCATCCGCGCGTGCGTACGTGCGTGCGTGCCCCTGTGAGTGGTGAGATGTGGCCAAGCGTGTTTGTGTTTATGTATATGAATACACACGTGTCTGTACGCGTGCGTGCGCGCGTGTGGATGCACGCGTCCGCGTGTGTGTGCATGCATGTGTTTGTGTGATGGGGTGTACGCGCGTGAGTACGTAGGTGCGCGCGCTGGTGTGTGTGTGCGCGCGCGTGCGCGCGCGTGTATTTGTGTGTGGGTGTGCTTGTGTGTGCATACATGCGTGTGTGAGAGGATCTAAATGGGGATTTTTAATCCTGTGTCTATATGTGACACATCAAGCTGTATACAATATTATCTGCGAACTTACTTTGCTGCTTTGCAACACTGGCACCAGCGAACGTTAGACGACGGTCTGCGAGGGTACTGTAAAAACCAACCTTCTGCCGAGGGTTTCTACAACTTTTTTCGTGTGCGTTAAAAGTTGAAGAAGGCGTTGTTTTCTTCGATGTTGTTTTCATGTCAAAAACAAAACATGCATTAGCGCCGGAGGAAAAAAACGCCAATCCTTCGTTATTTATTGCATATCGGTTGGTTTACGACAAACTGCGTTATAAACTCATAAATTGCTCGTTAGCCCTGTGCGCATAATGGCCGACGACAGTTGTTGCTGCAGGAATCCATCTCATAATTCTAGAAATAGCAGTAGTTGATATTTCCTGGTATCCTATGGATTGTAAATTTACAAGGCTTCCGCTAGACCTATGTAGTGCTACATAGGGCTTGGGGAAAGGAGGGGGAGAGACTGTACGCGTGTTAGGTATAGCAGAGGAAAGGTTACTGAGGTTTACTGCTGTAGTCGCATATTGGGGTCTGTGCGGGTAACTATCTCAACGCTAGCGTAACACGAGTGGCATGTAACACAGGTATAGGTCGCGCGCGCGCGTGTGTGTGTGTGTGTGTGTGTGTGTGTGTGTGTGTGTGTGTGTGTGTGTGTGTGTGTGTGTGTGTGTGTGTGTGTGTGTGTGTGTGT
>NW_014589339.1:0-1768 GCF_000485595.1 Priapulus caudatus | reverse complement strand
CTCTCTCTCTCTCTCTCTCTCTCTCTCTCTCTCTCTTCTCTCTCTCTCTCTCTGTCTCTCTATACTTATACCCGTACTTACCAACCGACCGACCAACCGACCGACCGAACGACCGACCGATTGATCGACCAATCTTTCCATCTTTCACTGTCTTTCTCTCTTCTTCCTCTTTCAATCGCTCTCTCCATCATCAGTCCCTATTACACCCAATTTTTTCCATGCCTTCTATAAGGCGATACCCCGATTTCCGCACACATTATTACTGATTTATTTATTCAATTATTTTACGACGTATTCGTGCAAATTTGTTTTGCATATTTTTGGATTACAAACGCACACATATTCAGCAGCTGTTTCGTGTTGGTGTACATTACGGGGAAATAGCAAGCACGTGGGATTCGTTACAACAACATTCAATTTTCAAAATGCAACGCTATCGCTCAGTAATTAGTACTCGTTGCGAAACTTCATTGTTCTGTCGCATACCTTTTGGGTACACTCAACTGAACAAGCAATATAGGCGCAACCACGCCACCAACAAAAGGCTCATGTAAGAATTCTGTCGCGGTTAATGACATAGGCGGGGAGTCGCTTGTGCGTGCTCTTGTGAAGGGCTCGTCTACAGTCACGACGCGCTCAACGCATCCTAGCATGAAAGACATCAATCTCTAAGCAGTTAATCAAGTCCTGCCTTTCGCAGCGTTTTCTGAAATATCGCGTTGTGTGGCCGGTATTGTGCGTGCTTTGCTGCCGGGCATTTTATTGATTTTGTCCGAGGTTTTGCCATATTTTATTTTCCAGCGGAAACAGCTTTTCCTTAAATTTTACAATGACAAGTTCAACATTTTGCGGACAATTTGAAATTTCGATGACGTTCGTTGTTACGTATTCAATGTTTCAATGTTTATATTAAACCGTTGCTTACGTTATGAAATGCATTGAGAGTGGTCGTCAGAGTAGGGACGGGGAAAATATTAGATTCCTCTTAGCACTCTGGTAAACTTGATGACCGGTGTGTATACTATATATATATATATATATATATATTTATATTGCTACTACTATTCTTATAGTAATATTATAGTGAATAATATATACAAACGTCCATGTACGACTCATTGAGCAAGCAACGAATACATTCATGGCTCTTGAGTTGCTTCTTTACTAAGTAGCATACTTCCAATGGTCTACAGATATGCAAGTTAATACTTGCCAGTGGTTTAACTGAATTTACGAGTCTGTAAGAAATTCACCTACCGTATGGAATTCCTTTCGCGGCAAGTACTAATATATTAGTAGAATCGTTATGTTCCGCATACGTGTCATTTAAACCATCAATAGCCAGGGTGGCAAACAATAAGTAAGCTGGGAATTGTTTTTCTCATTATGCTAGAAGCAAATATTACCACATTTTAGTCCTTGGGCTTTTGGCAGACTGGTCGCCGAATCGTGTTCAGACGTCACCGTACTTCCAATAAAAGACATGCACGAGTAGTTGCCGTAACTTGTCGTCCTTGTCGACGGATTGCTTCCACGCACGGCTGCCACTTCGATCTTTTTGGGTGAGATTACTGTAATATAAACAGGCCATTCCAGTGAAAAATCACGAGCAAATAAATGGAATGAGACCGATAGACACGGAAGCTGTTTGAGGTAATTAGTGTGCTCAGTACGATCGAGCATCTCCCAGAGCGATAGATCTTAACGAGTCTAAAACAGCGCGTTATAGTATGAGCCTATAGAAAGATACAGGAGGGAATTCCAGGTT
>NW_014589338.1:0-1768 GCF_000485595.1 Priapulus caudatus | reverse complement strand
TCTTATCCCTCTCTTTCTCAGTCACACCACTGTCCCCTCTTATCCCTCAGCTCTTTCTCGCCCCTATCCTCCTGGTCTATCGTCTATTTTGCATTCACCTGGTCTTCACACCACACACAACACCACAATACACACACTACACACGCACGCCACACACACAGGACAACACACACCACACACACACACACCACTACACACCACACACACACACACCACAACACCGTAGTAGAATAGTGAACGGAGTGAGGCCGTATAGTGTGCTACTTATGGAGGCTGCGGACATGAGACAGGAACACTAATTGAGCCACTCGACCGTTCTACCGGTGGGACAGCGGACCGTATTAAGTTAAGCACCTCATTTACATACTAAATACCGGCACTCATAATTAGCTAGATAAGGAGGTAATTACCCTAATTCACATCAACTTCAATCACGAGAATGTGCGGAGAACGGGCCGACGACGATGTGTTGAAATGGATGGACGAACGACGACGACGAACGGCACCTCAGAATTGATCATGCAGTGTTACTGATGTTGATGCTGATGATGGTAATTGCGATGCTGCATGCTGATGCTGATGCCTGATGCCTTGATGCTGATGGTGGGAATGCTGAATGCTGATGCTGCATGCTGGATGACGTGATGCTGATGCTGCATGGCGGGAGGCTGATAGCTGATGCTGCGCTGGGATGCTGGATGGGGGCTAGAGATGCTTATGCTGAACGTGAAGACGCTGATGCGTGATGCTGTGCACATGATGCTGGATCTATCTGAATGCATGATGACACAGGAAGATAACTTTCCCATCTAGACATCCGGTATAAATGCGCAGAAATACGCGACAAGACCCCAAATCGTTACTATGCGGCCTAATGACTCGACGGTCAACGTCGTCCTGACGACAATTGACAACGACGGATCACGACAACTAAACTAACTCACGACACCTCCTTGCTCTTGGCAAGTACGTCCATCGCGACGAAGCCATGCCGTGCGCCTCTGCAGCGACGATGCGGATACAACTGCGCCTCTATCCCAACCATCGTCTTCGCCATCCATCTACAAAGCGCGCCAATGAGGAAGCGCGAAGCAGCTTCTGCAAGGCGCGGAGGCGTCGGGGAGACCAGCTGGCAGGAGCGTCGTTATACAGCAGACGGAGAGGAGGAGACGAACTGGCCCGAAACGCAGTGAGCACTGCGTGCCCCCCAATGTTGTCGTTGTGGCGAAGGGACGGTGACGGATGACGATGAGTATGCGCAGCCAGTGGCGATGGTGATCGCCGTGACAGTGATCATGATGATCGATCAACACGCATATTCAATAACCGATGAAGACAACGATGACAATAACGATGGATAATAATAAATAATAATAATGTGATGATGTGATGATGATGTATGATAATGATGATGATGATGATGCATGCATAGATGATGATTCAATATTGATGATAATGTATGATGATATTGCATGTCAATGACGATGATATGCATGAATCGGATGATTGACCATGATGGAGATGATGATGATGATGATGATGAGGACGGCGACGACATTCCTGCATTAATGAAAACACCGACGATCATATTGTTGGCGACTATGACGATGTTTGTCATGATAACGACGACACCGACGACGATGATGATGATGATGCTAATTGGAGCAACATCAGCGATCGATAGAGAAGATATTCACCGATAAAAGGGATCGATAATTCACGGCGACAAACCATCGAAAAAACAACAATGGCGGTGAAACATTTCCGC
>NW_014589337.1:0-1768 GCF_000485595.1 Priapulus caudatus | reverse complement strand
CTCCTCACTTGCCTATCCATACGCGATCACGCGCTTCCACGCTGCGCGCTGCAACCTCGCCCTTCCCCGCTCTGCCGCCGCGGCCCGCACGGCCTCCGTCGCCTTGCCTCATAACTTCTTAACGCGCTTCACAACTGCCCTGCAACCCCGCCCTTCCCCCTACCTTCCCTGCCACCCGGCGCGCCGCCTCCTTGCTCATACCATCACGCCTCCACTGCCCCTGCCAACCCCGCCTCCCCCTCCTCCATTTTTGCGCGCTCCGGCACGGCTACGCGCGCCGCCCCGCTCCATTAAAATAACTAAAACAGCGTCACAACCCATGATGCAGCTGCAGAGTAGCAATATTAGTGCGGGCCGCGTACATGAAGGGGTCGACAGCAGATGAGCAGGGGTGGAAATGGGCTCCGACGGTCGTGGTTGTGAGAGGACGAGAGGAGACCGAGGTGGCAGAGGAGGGGGTTAGAGAAGGCGAGAGGTGGTGATGATGCCGGTGAGAGTGTTGTTGGATTGAGAGAGTGATTCGTGTAGAGAGTTCGGGACTTATTCGTTCGCGTGATGGACGCTGTATTCCGTCGCGCGACTGGCGCGATATATCGTCGACCGCAGATGACGCAATATTATCAGTTACGCGCGGATGGCGCATTATAATGCGTGTCGCGCCGAGTAACGGACTAATATCGTATCGACGCGATTGGTGCCTAATATCGATCGCGTGCATGACGCTATCAGATCGACAGTAGATAACGCTATTAATCGTACGCGCGATGGCTGCATATATTCCTGTACGCGTCAGATGCGCTCATCGTCTGCGTGATGGATGCTTCTATCGCCGCGGATGGGCGCTATATGCGTCGCGCGGAACTGGCGCTTATGATCGTCGCGCGTATGACGTATAATCGTCGCCAGATGGCGCTATACTCGTCGCTGCGATTGACGCTATATCGCTACGCACGCGATGGCACTGCTTTCATCGCTCTGCGTCGTATTGACTGCTATCGTCGCAGTGATAACGCTATATCGTCGCGCAGATCGGTGCTATAATCGTCGCTGAGATTTGGTTGCTATCAGTCGGCCGTTGTCATGGTGCTATCGTTCGCGTGATGGTTTGCTATCGTCGGCGTTGATGTCGCTATATCGTCGCGTTGATGGTGCTGATCGCTCGGGCGGTTGAATGCGCTATAATCGTCGCGCGATGAGAATGCTATATCTCGCCGCTGTATTGGACGGCTATCGACGCGCGTATGGTTGTCTATATCGGTCGCTGTGATGTACGCTTAATCCGCACGCGGTTTGATGACAGCTTAATTATGTCGTCGCGCAGGTGACTCATAAATAATATATCGTCGCGCGATGGTGCTATATCGTCGCGTGATGACGCTATATCGTCGCGCGATGGTGCTATCGTCGCGTGATGACGCTATTGTCGCGTGATGACGCTATCGTCGCGTGCTGACGCCACAATATTGGCATCTTCGTGACCTTGGTGTTAGAGATGCC
The DNA here is from genome assembly GCF_000485595.1 of Priapulus caudatus. NCBI lineage: Eukaryota > Metazoa > Priapulida > Priapulimorpha > Priapulimorphida > Priapulidae > Priapulus > Priapulus caudatus. The sequence goes on along the minus strand of NW_014589337.1, from coordinate 271 downwards.
ACGGGAATGCTCCTGTGAACGCAACCCGAAAGATACCGCTGGCACACTCTCCACGCACCTGCTCACCTCCATACTCACGTACGCTACACGTCTTCATACCACGGTTCTCTGGGTACCGTGACACGCGTGTGACATACACCGAGCTAATTAATACGCACTCGTCACATTATCGTGTAGATCTGTGTCACGCGACCCGATGATGAAAATTGCCCTTTGAGGTACGGTGACCGTGAGATATCTTACATGCGTTGTCGATTGAATCCATCCATAG
>NW_014589336.1:0-1769 GCF_000485595.1 Priapulus caudatus | reverse complement strand
TTCAATTTTATTACTCCCTCAGTTTGCCAGTGCTGAGGACACTCCTGCCTCCGCAGCTGTTGCAACTGATTCAAAACCAGCTGAAGTGACAGAAGGTGCGACAGCAACAGGAGTGGTAAAAAAAGAAGAAGTTCCTGCGATTCCCGACATGAAAAATGGCGAGGAACTCTACAAGAAGTGCGCATTGTGTCATGGACAGTATGCACAAGGAACGCTGGGGGGGTTATACCCTCGTTTAGGGGGGCTACCCAAACACTATCTATTAAGCCAGATGGAAAAATACATTGATGGTAGCCGCTCAAATGGCTTTAGTATCCCAATGCTCATCATTGGCGGCATGAAGGATATGAATAAGAGCCAGCTAGATGATTTGGCTTCTTATATGGCATCCATTGATATCAATAAGCACTTCTTCTTTAATATTCCTGAGCCGCTAAATGCAGACCTTAAAAAAGGTAAAGAAATCTTCAAGGATGACTGCAAAACCTGTCATGGTAAGTGGGCGCAAGGTGTAGAGAAAAAGAAGTCACCGCCATTAGCGGGTCAATACCCTGAGTATTTAATGCGTGAGACAGATTTCTTTAAAGGTAAAAGTCGTCACCACGATAATGACCCCGATGATGAAACCTTTGAGGATTATTCTAAAGAAGAGTTAACGAATCTGTTTGCTTATACTTCCACTATCCCTTATAGCCCGGAAAAGGGTTATTTCAAAGCGCCCGAGGCTCCTGCTAAGCCAGTAGCGCCGAGCAAGCCAACTTCTCCTGAAGGTATGGTAGATGTTGCGATTGAAAGTAGCGGTAATACTAAAACGGTCAAAATTGAGTCGGTTACTCAGACCGTGTTAAAAATGGCGGTAAAAGAGGGTATGACGGCTGAAGATGCTGCTGAGGCGATGCTTTCTAAAGCGACCGAGCAGAATATGAAAAATGTTGGGCATCAACAGGTTTCTAAAGAGCTGAAGGGGCGTGGTATTGATGCTGCACATTTGGAAATTTTCCAATTCTGTAACCCTGAAGATGCAGTTAAACTCGTAAAGTTTAACACCATCTTTGCAGCCTATATGCCGTGTCGAATTGCCTTAGTTGAAGATAACGCGGGTAAGTTATGGCTAGAAATGCTCAATTTGGATATGTTGATCAACAGTGTTAAGTTACCACCAGAGCTAGAGCAAATTGCGATAGAAACCAACGGTGTGATGTTGGATATTCTAACCGCAGGAGCAACGGGAGATTTTTAATCCCGATGTGCTTTAACGCTTGGATTTAATAAAGCAGCAGCTTGCTCTGGCCATGTTGAAGTATCGTAGCGTTTATTTCTGGCATTTACAGCGACAATTAGATCACTAAGATCTTTAGCCGTTAGTGAAGCGATATCGGCATAACTGTTGATACCTGCGGTTTTTAAGGTTTCTGCTAATTTTTGGCCTACACCTTTTAGGGCTGTCAAATTATCCGCATTTGTTTCTGTAGCTTGACTTCCTGCAATCGTTTTAGGAGATGTTACTTTCTCTGTAAATGCAGACGAAGCCTGTTGCTTAGCATCTGTATTAGCAGCGCCTTTTTTTGCAGGCTTGGGAGTTTTTCCTGCGTCTAACTGCGTGGTCTCCAAAACGGGCGTTGGATCACTTAACTTACATTTAACGTAAGTCCCTGGTGCATCTTCAATCGCGGCTAAGCCGCCTTCTCCAGGGGTGCGTGCATCGATGCTTTTATCGTTTGAGAGTGCATGAATCCAGTTGTTCCAGTTTGGCCACCAAGAACCATCGG
>NW_014589335.1:0-1769 GCF_000485595.1 Priapulus caudatus | reverse complement strand
CGTGTGGTAATTCTTTGTGCGTCGTAGCTACGCTGCCATGTGGCGCGTGGCGTTGTGGCGGAGTTGTGTGTCTCGGTGTGTGCGTGTGATGTGTATGCGTGTGTGCGTGCGTAGTTGCGTGCAGTGTATGCCGGTGCGTGTGTGTGTGCCGTGCGTGGTGCGTGTGGCGTGTGCGTGTGTGTGCGTAGTGGGCTGTGCGTGGGTGTAGCGTGCGTGTGTCTATGTGTGCGCCGTGCGTTGTGTGTGGGTATGTGTCGTGTAATGTGTGTCGTGCCTACGTGCGATGTGCGGTGTGTGTGGTGTGTGTGTGCGTGTGTCGGTAGATAACAGCGGTGTGCCGCGGTGTGCGTGTCGTGCGTTGGTGTCGGCCTCCTAGGTGTGTGGTAGTGCGTGTGTGTGCGTGGTCTCATTTGGTGTGTGTATGGTGCGTGATGTGTGTGTGTGACGAGCGGCTCCGTGCGTTGCGTGCGTGCGCGTGCAGGTGCGTCGTATGCGTTATGCGCGTGGTCGCGCTGTGTTGGGTGTATGTGCGTTCATGTGTTGTTATGTGCGTGCGTTAGCGTTGATATGCGGTTGTCGTGTGTGTGCGTGCGTTGTGTGTTGTATGTAGTGCGTGTGTGGTACGTGCGTGTGCGTGCGTGACTGTGCTTGTGTGTGTGCGGCTGCTGGGCCCGTCGTTGTGCTGTGTGAGATGGCGTGGGTGCGTGTGTTGCGTGTCTGGTATTGTGCGTTGCCTACGTGCATGCTGACGCTTGCCGTGTGTGCGTTGTTGCGTTGTGTTGCGCTTGTGTGGCGTCTGTGCTGACGTGTGTGCGTGACTATGTCCGTTGTGTGTGTGCCGTTGTGTGTGTTGTATGTGTGTGTGTGTGCTTGTGCGTGGAGTGTGCTGCGTTTGCGTGTAGTGTTGCTGCATGCGCTGTGCGTGTTTGCGTGTGCTGTGATGCTGTGAGCGTGTGTGCGGTGTGGTGCGTGCGTGCGCGCACGGGGGCCCGTTGAGGTGGCGCGCTGTGCGGTGCGTTGTGTCTATGGTGTGAGTGGCGTTTGTGTCTGTGCGTATGTGTGTGCGTTGTATAGTGTGCGTGAAATACGTGTATGAGTGCGTGTGGCGTGTCTGCGTGGTGTGTGCGTGTGACGGTGAGATCACGAGTGTGCGGCGCGTCTGTGCGTGTGGTGCGTGCGTGGTGCGTGTGTGTTGGTGTGTGTGGGGCGTGGGCCGTGTGTGTGTGTGTGTCGTGCGTTGGTGTTGTGGGTGTGTGGTGGTGCTGCCGTGCGTGTTGTGTGTGTGTGCGCGTGCCGTGCGTGTGCGTGTCCGTAGATACAGTGTGCGCGTGTGCGTGGAAGTATAGTGAAAGTAGAACAGAGAGAGAGAGCGAGAGAGACAGAGACAGGGACATAGAGTCATTTATATAAAGTTCTATAAATTTTAAATACAGCGTGAATTAAATAATAAAGCTGTTAGCTGACGTCACACAGCGTGACTATGAAAGATATATCTACAGTTATTACGTAATTATATTATAAAGCTATCAGATACAGTTACGGACGGTCGGTCGGACGGACGGACGGACGGATGCGGTTACGGCCGGACGGCTGGTAAACAATGTTTCTCTTAAGTTTAACTCTGGCGTCGTTACGGTCAAAAGTCACGTTAATTGTCGGTGTTATAAACATACAACCCTAGAGAGAGAAGAGAGAGAGAGAGAGAGAGAGAGAGAGAGAGAGAGAGAGAGAGAGAGAGAGAGAGAGAGAGAGAGAGAGAGAGAGAGAGA
>NW_014589334.1:0-1770 GCF_000485595.1 Priapulus caudatus | reverse complement strand
AGGACTCGTCGATCTTCAATAACAATATTTCAGAACGAAGTATTGCTTGCAGCGCACAAGTTAGTTCAGTCCACACTAGTGCTTTTCGACAATTCTTCAAATCTTGTTCAGAAGTATATCAGTTAAATTATTCAGATCCTGCAGGAATGATTTTTACTCTACGGCATCTCCACGAAATGCCGTCTTTACACCTCAGTTGCCGTTCTACCATTTGCTGGTAATTGCATGCAACATTACAGCAGTCCGTTTGCTCGTAGAAACGCGCTTGTACTTTGCACGTCAAAACAGTTTTTAACCAATCGCATCCATGTTATTGCTGTGCAATGACGATTGCTATACTTATAATAAATACGTACTTTTTGCGCTAGAAAATTGCCACACGTTTGTGAGATTTTTCCAGAAAATGTAAATATCAACGTTATGAAACTAACCAATTTTGATGCAGAACAAAAACAAGCATATTCATAATAACTTTCCGCATGTTCTACACAATGTATATTCAGCAGCCTTTGACAACATAACATCATAGAATCTTTTGAACTGTTACTGTCAGAATATTGTTTAATCCCTTCAAATTTCGTTTCTCTGTTACGAGTCTTTGTGTCTCTGTTATATCCTAAGATTTAAGTAATTATATGTTTCGGGATTTTCTCTCCAAGTTGTCCCTAGGCGTTTTCCCCTGAGCAACGTCGGGTACAACAACATAACAAATCAGGTATGCACGAGAGAGATATCAAGCCAGAATATCAAATGAGAAACATGGACATTCTATTGAGTGACGTTTTTTAAATACGTCTTTGCACATTATGTTAGTTGACGTTACACACTATATTCAACTGTCTCAGTTGTGATGTGATGCTAATTGGGAAACACTGACCAACTAGAGCTTCTTCTTCACAAGCGAAATCTACATCGTAACTTACTGTCAACGGTATCTACAGTGTATAACGACACCGTGCAAGCGATGGGGTTAAAAGAGCATATTATACAATGAAAATGTGACACTTTGATATATGAACTGATTTTAAGTCGATTCGGGAGGTCATTCGATCAGCTTCACATTCCGATTAATACCAATTAATTCCAAGCAAGGTAAAATTGGAAAATTTAGGAATTATTGTGTGCATGCATGATCGAGATCATTATTTTTTTCATTTATTTTATTAAAAAAATGTTTAGATGGGTCATTCGTTCGAAGATCAACTACTATCTTCGACCCATTCCCGATTGATTCCTTCCTCGTTACTCCTGACCACACATGATCTGCATGCATATAATTCTTACACCCATATCTCACTTTTTACTGCATGCGAGATACGTTTTCCCTTCACGGTGACATAGATTTTTCGTTCGCCGAGCTATAAAAAATTGTTCTAACAATATAGGGATCGATGGCACACGATGCAAGTTACTGCATTGAATTTCGATGAAATACATGATAGGGCATACAAGTACAAGAACTCAACATATCGAGTTGATTTAGTGGGAAGAACATGCCTGAGGTGCGATGTTGCTGCTATGTGGTTTATATCTATGATTACCGTGCTAAGTGCTTGCGTTTGATATAAAACCGTTTTGAATGCGTGTGCGGGAGATAATAATTGAAAGACGCCAAATTTAAAAACTCATTTATTTTTTCTTTGAACACGTAGGAACAGAGCGAACAAAAAAACAAACAAACAAAAAGCAGAATAAACGTGGCTATAGTGATGGTTTATTATGTATCGTAAGCTCCATCACGTGTCTCGCCTCTCTCTCTCTCTCTCTCTC
>NW_014589333.1:0-1773 GCF_000485595.1 Priapulus caudatus | reverse complement strand
TATATATATATATATATATAATATATATATGTATATATATATATATTATATATATATATATATATATATATATAGTGGGCACTATCTGTATAGTTGTTAGCTTAGGGACCTCTGTGGAGGATAATCCTACCACAGTGTTATATAATAATTATCCAATCGAATCGCCCGAACCAGTAGCTTGACGTTTAAAAACGTGTTAGGTGCCATGTGCCCGAGGCTTGTGCAATCTACATCATATGGTTAGTTGATTGTTATCGTGCTGTAGATAGTTGTTACCCGACTTCGTCCACTCTGCCGTATATATGTTATGGTGGCCTGCGCCCGACCCGCGCAGTATTGAGTTCCCCTCCTCCGCAAACCTTCTGCGAGCCCCGCCCACCCTGCCCCCCGTGCCGCAACCGCTGCTAGTGTCCCGCAGCCACCGCCCCGCCGCCGCACAGCTCTTTATCATTGTCTATTAGGTAATTTTCCCCCGTCCTCACACCCTCCACCATCCGCTCGCAAATCCGACGTGTGCGGCGTAAGTTCCCCCGGTCCACCCCGCCCCGCGCTCCGCAACAACGCTGCGTAGGCAGCCGCCACCCCTGCCCAGCCGCTCTCCCGCAACCTTGCGGCTGACGGTGGCCGCGCCACCCCGCCCGCCCGCAACGTCGGCGATCCATGGCCCAACCCCGCGCCCCGGCACGCGCGCAACCCGGTGCGATTCCCCGCAGCCACCCCTTCCCCGCCGCGCCAACGCGTCAGGTCCAGGCGCACCCCGCCCCGCCGCCAACGCGGCGAATGTTGCCCGCGCCACCCCGCCCGTGCTCCGCCGCAACCTCGTCTTGCCCCGCGCACCCCGCCCTCCGCCCGCAACCCCGTCAGGTCCCCCGCCACGCCCGCCCCGCCGCCAACCGGCGTGCGATGCCAGGCGGCCACCCCGCCCGCCGCCGCAACCGCGGGCGAGGCCCGGGGCCACCCGCCCCGCCTGTCCTTCAACCGCGGCAGGCCAGGCGGCCACCCCCCCCGCCGCCTTCAACCGCTGGCAGGCCCCGCGCAACCCCTGCCCCTTCCTTCCGCAACCGCTGGCGGCGCCCGGCGGCCACACCCCGCCCGCCGCCATTTGAACCGGCGAGGCCCCCGCCACCCCGCCCCTCACGCCGCAACCGTGGGCTTATGGCCCCGGCGTGCCACCGCCGCGCCCCGGAGCGCCGCTTCAACCGCTCGAGGCCAGGGGCGCCACCCCGCGTCCCCCCTCCTCAACACCTGCGAAGGAGTGTTGCCCTCGGGGTCGCAACCCCGCCCACATTACCATGCTAGCGCCCTTGAAAATCACTCCCGCCACCACTGTCGCTGCGCGTATGTCCCGGCCCCGCGGCGTCGTTTCTTTCCACCCGCCCCGCCGCCGAAACCTTCGTTCGATCGGCGCCCGCGTCCGACCCACGCCCCGCCACGCGTCCTCAAACCGTGACCGCGGAGGTGAGTCCCCCCGCGCCACCCGTTCCCCGCCCGCCGCAACCTTCTGTGCAGTCCCCGGGGGGCGCCACCCCGCCCGGGCACTCCGCCGCAACCTGCTGGCTAGGCACCGCCGCCGCCACCGCTCCCTACACGCCCAACCGCGGCGAGGCCCCGCCCAACCCGACTGCCCGCGACGCGGACCGCGAAACGCGCTCGCGAGGCGGCCCACCACGGGCGGCCACCCTCTGTGGCCCGCGACTCCTCGCAAATCCAGCATAGCGAGGGTCGCGACCAAAACCGTGCATGCACAATAGCACTCGTTGCACACATCAAATA
>NW_014589332.1:0-1774 GCF_000485595.1 Priapulus caudatus | reverse complement strand
GGCACGCACCTAGGCACGCACCTAGCCACGCACGCACGCACCTAGCCGCGAACGCACGCACGCACGCACGCACCTAACTACGCATGCATCGCACGCACGCACGCACGCACGCACGCACCTAGCCACGCACGCACGCACCTAACTACGCATGCATGCACGCACGCACGCACGCACGCACGCACCTAGCCACGCACGCACGCACCTAACCACACGCAGGCACGCGCGCGCGCACCTAGGAACGTACCAGCGCACGCGCGCACGCACACGCACGCACGCACCTAGGCACTCACACACGCACTCACGCACGCACGCGCACACACACACGCACGCACGCACGCACGCACGTACGAGGATTAATGCGGCAGTTTTACGAGCAGACGATGAGTAGCGCTCCGGCGCAGCAGGCCGGGTTACGAGTTTACAACCCGCATGAAGACTTCTTCACCGGATGCGTGCGTGCGCGGCTGATCCCGATAGCGATGCTACTGCTGAGGTGACGCACGTATAGCAAAAAACGACAATAACGACGATGACAACAACTGAAACGACGACGGCGATGACGACAACGATGACGACAACTGAAACGACGACGGCGATGACGTCTGATCACGGTGGCTCGCAACGATTACTTCGTGTTTTTGCACGCACACACACACGCACGGACACGCACGCACGCACCTGGCCACGCACGCACCTAGCTACGCACTCACCTAGGCACGCACCTAGCCACGCACGCACGCACCTAGCCACGCACGCACTCACCAGGCACGCACCTAGCCACGCACGCACGCACCTAGCCACGCACTCACCTAGGCACGCACCTAGCCACGCATGCACGCACCTAGCCGCGCACGCACGCACGCACGCACACACGCACCTAACTACGCATGCATGCACGCATGCACGCACGCACGCACGCACGCACGCACGCACGCACGCACCTAGCCACGCACGCACGCACCTAAGCACACGCGAACGCGCGCACGCACACGCACGCACGCACCTAGGCACTCACACACGCACTCACGCACGCACGCACACACACACGCACGCACGCACACGCACGCACGCACACGCACACACGCACACACGCACGCACGCACACACACGCACGCACGCACGCACGTACGAGGATTAATGCGGCAGTTTTACGAGCAGACGATGAGTAGCGCGCCGGCGCAGCAGGCCGGGTTACGAGTTTACAACCCGCATGAAGACTTCTTCACCGAAAAACACGAAGTAATCGTTACGAGCCACCGTGATCAGACGAACTGATGAGATCTGTGTGTAGCAGCAGCAGCAACAACAACCACAACAGCAGCAACAGCAACAGCAACAGCAACAACAACAATAGCAGCAACAGTAATAGCAGCAGCAGCATTAACAACAACAACAGCAGCAACAGCAACAACAACAACAGCAGCAGTAACAACAACAACAATAGCAGCAACAGTAATAGCAGCAGCAGCATTAACAACAACAACAGCAGCAGTAGCTACATCAGTAATAACAACAACAGCAGCAACAGTAATAGCAGCAGCAGCAGCAGCAGCAACAACAATAACAATAACATAAGCTACATCAGCAACAGAAACAACAACCACAACGACAATACAACAACAGCAGCAGTAGAGCCATAGCGAGAGCCCTTTGTTGAGCGCCCCGCCCCCTACAGTGTTTCTCGATCGACGATTTCACTACAATTTCTCGCCTCTCTCTTTCTCTCTCTCTCTCTCTCTCTCTCTCACACACACACACACACACACACACACAC
>NW_014589331.1:0-1775 GCF_000485595.1 Priapulus caudatus | reverse complement strand
GCGCCCGCGCTCTCTTTTCTCGCTCTCTATCTTCTCCGCGGGCGCCTCTCTCTTCTTCTCTTCTCTTCTAATATAATCCCATTGCCAACGTTGCAAAACGATGCCAGCGTGCGGCGCAATCCAATCGAGGTCACGTAAGAGCGCCGGGGTAGGGTGTTCCTGATTCTGGACAGCCCATTTCCATTACTGGCAAGGTCGCGGAATGTCAGAAATTTCTACAGTCTTTCTGTGACTGTCGCGCTGGACACAGCTCGGTGTCGACACTTACTCGCCGTTAGAGTTTTTATAACAAGTGAACACTGGTTCACGTTCCAAATGGTCTGCCCTCTGTTGTCAAATAACCGCACGTAAATATGCGGACTAGTTCGCTGACAGCTATGGATTCGTGCGCGGGCTACTGCATTCGCGCGCCACGGATCCATAGGTGCCATGCGCTGCTACTGGTCGTACGGAAATTTTCCGCGGTCGCGGTTCGCGCCTTGCCGCCGCGAACTGCGCGCTAAGATCGCGCAGCACTTCGGATAACACCTCTTTCGGCAACGCTCTCTGGTCTAGTATCCCGTCTCATCTGGATTAATTTGTTTTACTATGTCTTTCGTCTTATTAATTCAGTATAGCCACCGTCACTGTGATATTTACAGTGCTGTATACAGTTGTTTTTATTAACACAATAAATGGAACCATGTGCGGCGGTTAGCAAAAATAAGCCATGTCGTTCGCAAACGCATTTCGTTACTAATTAATTTTCTCTATTTTATTTCTTTTATACGAAGCTTGTTATTTATTCGTTTATTGAGGATAGGTGGCCGGATTTCATGAAAACGGCATGCACGGCTGGATGTCGCGTCCAAGCTCTTCGTCTGGGGCATGCCATCACTTCTATCAGCAGCCTACAGCTGCGAGGACCACTTTTCACCTTACCTTCCTTTTTTTTTCTTTGCTGTTCTTTCGACGGGGCATTCACTTCTGACCTCCTCACCTTCGGCCTCTCCCCCTCCTCTCTCTCCCTCTCTTCTCTCGTTCTCCCTCTCCCTCTCTCGTCGCTCATCCTCTCTCTCTCTGCCTCTCGTCCTACCTCCCACTCCTCTTCTTTGTACATTGACAGGGAAGGTAGAGGTGTGGCGTTAATCTAACTCTGTGGTAGGAGATAGAAATCCAAAGATGGAGGTGATCTCATCCGCGGTTTGTATCAGAACCCATTCCATGCAGACGATGTGGAGTGAGGAGTTACACGTCCCGCGGATCAGACATCCTCAAGCTCGAACAGACTTCATAGGTCACGAACTGATATTCCAGTGCGTGTGACGCGATAAAAACAGCATAAATTTAATGAGCACAAGTATTAATTGTTTTTCTAACTCTGTCTCTCTCTCATGGTGCTCCTCGCTCTCTCGCTCCTCGCTTCTCTCCCTCTCGATGGTCTCTCTTTCTCTCTCGTTCGATCATCTCATGTCGCGGTTCCTCTTGCTGTGATTATGTTGCTAAACCTTCACATTTGCTCACCATTATACATAGGCCCATGCTGCGTACTCATATATATTTTTTATTCTTATAAGTACTATTATTTACAGAGAGAGAGAGAGAGAGAGAGAGAGCAGAGAGAGAGAGAGAAGAGAGAGAGAGAGAGCGATACGCGCGCGCGCGCGCGAGAGAGAGAGATAGAGAGCAGGGGGCGTTGCACCACCTGGAGGGAGGGGGAGATAGAGGTAGGCGCGCGTGGAGGCAGGAGAATGCTAGCGGCTTATCTGAGAGCATGCATGCCTGGGATAGCGCGA
>NW_014589330.1:0-1776 GCF_000485595.1 Priapulus caudatus | reverse complement strand
ATAAATTTTGAATCGTGGGACCCTGCCAAGAGCTCGACTGGCTGGGAATAATGGTCTCATGGAACAGCCAGAAATGTGGTTCTAAATGTATTCGTAAAGTGTGTTTCCAACAAAAAGTCAAGATTATGCTTTGGCGAAATCGACGACTTGTCACAAATATTCCTAATGGTGACAAAATCACGGAGGCCGGGTTACATGTGGCTGTATGCATGTTCAGTGTACAAAGTATGCTGGCATGCAACTGATTGTCTCATTCGCAGTTTGTTTTTTAATTGCAACAGTCTCGTTGATGGTCTAGCCGATTCGAATAAAAAAAATCTTGCGTGTGCGCCACACACGGAGAAGTGCAATTTTCAAACTACCTTCCCCGCGGGCGAATTTTCGTTGCCCCGTGCCATGTCGGGCGGCATATGTTCGCGGTTGTCGGAGCCCGGCACCCTGCAGGGTTCGAATTTCTTGCTGAAAATTAGTGGACAGCCAGGCCACCAACTTCAGAAAGTTGGGGGACCTGCACAAAATTTTGGTAGTCAGCTATATTTACTAGCATGTGGAGTACAGAAATAGTATATAAGAAACCATTGGATTAAAACAGGCAAGCGCATAACAAGGAGTTAATGAAGGACAAATAGTGTCTTCATTAGACTCTTGATGTAACTTAATTAAGAGTTGTAAATAATGTCTTCAATCTCTAGGATATGTCGGCGGGAGCTTCTGGTAGGTGTACTTTTCGTTTTTTCTTCCCGCACCACGTACCCCCATGCCATGATCTATCAATGCTGCCCGCATCCACAAAGTATCAAGTCCATAGAATCTTCAAGTATATACAGTTTTACATTTCTTTCTGAATAAAAATCTACCTGGAATAAAACAGTCCACTTTCTACGCTAACGAATTCAGAAAAACAGCTTTTGATTACCGTGTCGTGTCAGGCCGTCAGGTGACCAGGTTGGACCCCCAGTTGGGGGAACTGCCGGGCCTTTCTGTGATGGATGCTGTGTCTGTCTTGAAGCCCAGTCTTTAGCACTTCCCACTAATAAACGTCGACCCTGCGATAGTATAAACTTATTGTTAGTAGCGAGGTTATGGTAAAACCCACACATAATGATTTCTTGTGGTTAGAACACCCTATCGCGAGTTTTTTCTTCGCTGTGAAGCGAATCATGCGTTGAGAGGGAGTTCATGACCAGACTCATATATGTTTTGGGGCCATACCCCTAGGCTGTCTGTGTTTGGACCAGGAACGGGTCGTCAACGCTTGCCTGTGGCGGCACGGCGAGCCGCATTTTTTCTCGTAGAACCCTTCCAAGAATCTTCGCTCTCCGTAATTGTTGTTAACCAGAGCGTTTTGAAAGCTGACGGGAGCGAAATCATGCCTCGCCGACTCCCGTGTATTTTTTCGCTTGTTATCACTATTATGCATCAATTATCACGGCAGATCATCATTATCTACTCTTGATGATTGCAGACGTACTTTTCGATGACCCCTACGAGATTGATTCTCTTTTCTTTCTACGAGTCTTAACGTCTTACGGAGTTACTCTTCAGCGGTAATGAGTTGTTAATTGTTGCGTAGGGTACTATAGTCGCGAGTTGACTTGACTCGACTTATCTAGCCATTCGTGAATTAGCATCGGTATTGAACCTTGCCGCTAGTAATTGCGCACAGGTGAATTCAGGTGAACACGATGATTATTCTACAGGTATATGGTTTGCGGTGTTGCCGTCGCCAAGGAGGCTACAGAGTACAGTGACTGCACCTCCCCCTCTCTCTCTCTC
>NW_014589329.1:0-1776 GCF_000485595.1 Priapulus caudatus | reverse complement strand
GAACGACACTTGCGAGGGGCGTCGGCACGAACAGGAGGCAGCTGGGCGTCCACTCATGGGACAGATCGAATGCTACGACGTCGACGGAACAGGGAACAGCGATGGTCGAATAATGGTGCGTTACTATGCTCTGAGATTCAAATGCAGCAGCAGCAGCCAGTTGTTGTTGTTGTTATTGTTGTTATTGTTGTTGTCTGGTGACGCTGTGCGTGCTGATCGTAACCGCTATTCTCTAGCGATCGCTCTCTTTTTCTCGCGTTTTTTTCTCTCTTTCTCTCTCGCTCTCTCGGTCTTTCGCTCTCGCTCTTTCTCGTGCGTGCTCGCTCTCCGGCCGTATCTCTCTTCTCGTCTTTGCTCTCGTTCCTCGGTCTCTCTTCGCGTCGTCTCTCTCTCTTCTCTTCTTTCTCTCTCGTTTTCTCTCGCTTTCTCCCTCCGTGTGCGCTCGCTCTCGCGTCCTGTGTATCTCTTCTATGCACTCGCTTGTCTCGCGGCTTTCTCTCTCTCTCTCTCTCCTCTCTCTCTCTCTCTCTCTCTCTCTCTCTCTCTCTTCCTCGCACTCTCTGTCTCGCTTTCTCTCTCTCTCTCTCTCGCGCGGATTTTAGCTATCTCTCTCGATCACAGCCAAACTAACCAGCTATTCCTCGAGCCCACAACCAAACGGACTACCGCCGCCCGCGCTATCACATTTTGTTACTCAACAACGACGCAACCACACATTAAATTTTCTCTATTATAATGTCGCTCTGTTTCTCAGTTATAATGACTGCGGTTTCACGCTACTGCTGCCGATGTGGCATTTCTATTCTCTCTTCCTCTTATTCCTCCTATCTCTCCCCTATTATCCTCTTATACTCTTCCTCCTCTCTTCTATCATATCTTATTTTCTTCCTCCTCGTATTCTATTCCACCCCTCTTCCAGCCTATCTTATTCTCTTCCTCCTCTTATTCTATTCCATCCTTCTTCCAGCCTATCTTATTCTCTTCCTCCTTTTATTCTATTCCTCTAATCTCAGCTGAAACCGCTAACGTTAACAAACTGATGTTGTTTGACTAACGTTTAAAACGAATGTTGTTTGTAGATCGTGAGTCAGTACGCGACGTTGGACCTCACCAACCCGATGCCAGGCTGCGGTGGGGAGAGCCGCTCGCTAATACAGGAGACTAACATGCGAATAAGGGATGCAGTCAGCAGTCGGGTGAGTCTATGCAGCGTAAATCAATCACCCCATAATCTCATCGATGTCTAGCGATGCTATCATTCTTCTCACGATGTATCTTGCGAATATGAAGAAGACTCTACTAGCTCATGATGTATATAATCACGAACGTACGCTAGCTACAAATATGAGCGTGCGCATGCGCACCCAAGCACCTCTCAGCCCTGCAGACGCATACGCACGAGCACATATGTATGCGCAAACGCACGCACGCACACACGCACACGCACAAGTGCATGTATATGCGCAAACACATGTACGCACACACGCACACGTAGGCCTACACATAGGCATACACGCACGTTTACACCCACGCTGTCTATTTCGTCGTAGTCGATAGAAGGATGTATGTTCGTAGTCACGTTAAGACTGCGAAGTATTCGATATATATAATATATATTAATTATTATTACAATATATATATATATATGATAGGGAAAGTGAGAAACAGACGCAGTGAGCGAGAGAGATAAGAGAGAGAAAGCGAGAGAAACAGAAAGAATGGGAGAGAGAGAGAGAGAGGCAGAGAAGGAAAAGTGGCACAGATGAAATAAAACAC
>NW_014589328.1:0-1776 GCF_000485595.1 Priapulus caudatus | reverse complement strand
TGTTAATGTTAACTGCCTGACACAGCAGATGAAAGGTCAGCATAAAGAACCGGCAACTGTTTATTATTATTATTAAATCTTTATTGCATGTAATTCAACTACAAATACATGTACTTAAAGCAGTCTTTTTCATGGAGAAAAAATCTGATCAATGCAATAGTGTGGAGCAGTTAAAATAATAACATTTCTGATTGATACAGTACATTGTATGATACATAGTTCTGAGTGATACATGTTACATCAAAGCTTTACATATTGTTACAGGACTGTTACATGAATCTACGTGAATGACAATATGAAACGACTATTGTGTACGTTTGTAATCGTCGAGCTATAACGGCTGTTTAATCTGCTGTCGGCACTCGTGTAAAACATTTTTACTTTATATATGAGTCTATATATGACTCTCTTTATATATGATGACTCTAAAAATCTAAAACTACTTGTCCTTGAATTGCCCTTGAAAAGTCCTTGAAATAATAATTAACACTTCTGGGCACCATGTTATAACAACAGTAGAATAGATGCTTCACTAACTAACTTCAATTACTTATCTGAGTTATTGGTATGTATTATTAGTAGTATTAGTTATCTGATGACCAAAAACGTGTATTTAGTGCGTTATATCTCATTTAGTATTGTGGCAGTCTGGGATGTGACCTCCGACCTGTACCGGCGCTAGTCGTGGTGCTCACAGGCACATGGGACAGTCAGTAAAAACTGAAAATAGTATGAACGCACATTCACAAATACTACCCATCAATTACACTTCCACTGTTGTGTCACTGTATATAAACTTACTTTCACAAAAACTAATGCAGTACTAGCCGCTCCGGCACTCGCCGCTTCGAGTGTGCTGTGTCGCCATTATAATGATATATATAGAATATGGTTGGAAACTCCGCACATTTTTTGCCGATCGCTCCTCACTTCTTGTCACGCCTCTACGACCTTTATTTTTGTCTCGGTCTGCCCTCTATAGTCCACTGAACGCAACTATATAACTACCGTGGCCGAGAAGTGCAACAGTTCTTTGTAATGCGACTTCAACCTCAAGATGTTTCGTGGTTCGTGCCGATTCTGCAGGAATGTATAACGTTCAATACGGTTTATGATTCGAACTTTCCCCGCGGGCGACCGCTGCAGAGTGTGATTGGCTGCAGGCAGATCGCGTCATCTCCAGTTTTCTCCAGTCTCCAATCGCGCTCCGCGGCGCTCGACGCGGGGCCATTCGGACTCGTGAACCGTATACATTCCTGCAGAATCGGTAAGAATCGCGAAACTTCAGAGTTGGAAGTCACATTACAAAGAAATGTTGCACTTCTCGGCCTCAGTAGTTGCATAATTTTGTTCATTGGACTATAGAGGGCAGAACAACCCAAAAATGGAGGTCGTAGAGACGTGACAAGTTTGAGAATTCTGAAAGAAGTGAGGAGCGATCGGCGAAAATCGTGCGGTGGAGTTTCCTACCTTCTTATATCATTATAATGGCGACGCAGCACACTCGCAGCCGCAAGTGCGGGAGGGGTTTGTCTATATTCAGGCCGGTACAGGAGATAATTTGCATATTTTGTCATGTGGTTTGTGTTATAACCAATCAGATGTAATCGCGGTGGAGAAGGAGGGGAGAAGCTGGTGGAGAAGGAGGAGGGGAGAAGCTGGTGGAGAAGGTGGCAGGGAGGTGCGCTTCTCCCTGGCACCACCTTCTCCCTTCTCCACCACCTTCACCACCACCTTCTCCACCACCTCCTCCTTCTCCACCAGCTTCTCCCTTCT
>NW_014589327.1:0-1777 GCF_000485595.1 Priapulus caudatus | reverse complement strand
TCTGCTCGTGACAGTTATCTGCATCGCCCGTTTTGTACCTGCCATCCACTGGCGCTCGGGCTCTCGCGGTTGCATTTACTCTCCGGAAGCTGCGCGCGTATGTCATACTCTCTCCGTCATAGCAGGGAATTGCATTTTAATGTTGGGTCGTCCTTGCTGCGTGGCGTGGAGGGGGGCGGCGGGCTGGCAGGGCTGGGCCTGGCTGGGTGGCCTTCGGGTTGCCACGATTTCTGACTATGTCCGCGCCCGATGTAGATGCAGTCGAACGTGATTTAGTCCGAGCCGCTAGTCCGACCGAAGTCTGTACAATCTCGGAGCGTTGCGTCGAGCTCGTTTCAAGATGGCGGGCAGTTAGTGGAATGGTGGTAATTTCAATTATGAAAAAGATTATATTCGTCTACTTCTGGCTATAAGGAACATTTAAAGTGTTTCTACGGTGTATTCGTAAATGTTTCTTTCAACACTGACAGCAAACTTACATTAGATCTTACATAAACGTTCAGAATTTGTGACTATATTCCATTCGACTGTGATAATATAATATGAATATATTAAAGTGGTTAAATTGGTACTATTGAACAGCGAGGCAAGAGTGAGAGAAGAGAGATGAGAGAAGAGAGAGAGAAGATGAGAGAGAGAGAGAGAGAGACGAGAGGATATGATAATAGATAGATAGATAGAGAGAAGGTGAGAGAGATGAGAGAGAGAGGGAGAAGAGGAGGGAGATGGAGAGAGAGGAGATGAGATAACGAAGCGACCGCGATACGTGATGAGAAGGGGAAGAGACGACGCCACCTCTGAGAGATAGCGCTCGCGAGAGAGAGAGAGAAGATGAGAGAGAGAGGTGCCGGAGATGAGAGAGACAGAGAGACCAGATGAAGAGTACGAGAGAGATGAGGAGAGAGAAGCCAGAGAGAGAGCGAGAGCCAGAGAGCGAGAGCGACTAGAGCGGAGCGGAATGAGCCGAGAGAGCGATGAGAGGAAACGAGAGGAACGAGATGATGAGAAGAGAGAGAGAGAGGAGAGAGAGAGAGAGCGATGTGAGAGAGAGAGAGCGAGAGCGAGAGCGAGCAACGAGACGCCGAGAGAGCGACGTTGAGAGCGTGATGACGAGAGAGGAGACGCGAGAAGCGAGGAGAGCGGACATCAGAGTAGCGAGAGAGCGAGGATGCGAGAGCGAGAGAGAGAGACTGAGAGAGAGAGATGAGAGAGAGAGGAGAAGGCAGAGACGGAAAGAGAGGAGAGAAGAGAGAGAGAGAGGAGAAGAGAGAGAGAGAGAGAAAGAGAGAGAGAGAGAGAGAGAGAGAGTGAGAGAGAGGGAGAGAGAGAGAGCGAGAGCGAGAGCGAGAGAGGTAAAAAGATGAAATAGAGGAAGTAAGCACCCAGAGAGCGAGGATCTTTAATATGTTCGTCTATTTCATCTAATGTAATTTCGGTGCGGGGGGGAACTCTCACAATGCCTCTTCATGTACGAGTGAAGTGAAAACCCACGTCCGCACTGCGCCGGGATGGATGTTATATATCAATGGGAAGATTTTATATTAAATTTCCTATTCTCTGATTCTCGGATTTC
This sequence comes from Priapulus caudatus, assembly GCF_000485595.1. Lineage (NCBI taxonomy): Eukaryota > Metazoa > Priapulida > Priapulimorpha > Priapulimorphida > Priapulidae > Priapulus > Priapulus caudatus. The sequence continues at coordinate 204 of NW_014589327.1, read as the reverse complement.
TCATTTCTCATTTCGCCAGCGGAGCAGCCGTGTTGCGTGTGGGTTGTGGTTATAGTTGCCGTCAAGCTATGAATTTTGCGAGGGCAGCCTGGGAGTGTTACACGGTTTATATCAGTTTATACTATAACAGCTGCTGCTGCTGCTGCTGCTGCTGGTGCTGCTGCTTCTGCTGCTGCTGCTACTGCTGCTGCTGCTGCTGCTGCT
>NW_014589326.1:0-1778 GCF_000485595.1 Priapulus caudatus | reverse complement strand
TATTCAGCAGTGTATCAGGGGTGTAATTACACTGGTCATATAGGTTTGAACCCCTCTTTTTCCCAGCTTAGCATTCCTCTCGGGCTTTGCCTGCATACCAAAGAATGCAATACACGATAGCCAGGCCCGGCCTGTTCGATAGTCTTCGCAAAAATAGATGGCCCGACAAATTTTACCATTTCTTGGCATTCTGTCAGCCGAAGTAAATAGACTCAAATCGGTTAGCATAGATTTTTCTTATATCGATTTGGAGCTGGTAGCTGAAGCATACGCTGCGGTTGTCCGTTAACTAAGCTGCATAATAACTTTGATTAAGTTTTTATGTGAGAGTTAACCAGTACAGTTTGTGCTTCTTGAAACTTGATTCCCTCTGATGAGCTTGAACATCTGTTGAGCCGATATATCGGGGCGGAAGTTTCCTTACTTAAGAGATTGTAACATTCCGATGAGCTTTGTGTTTTGGGTGTATATAACGGGTAAAGCATATAAATGCGCAAACGTTAAGGCGACCAATACGATTTGTAACAAAACAGCCACACTATTGCCGTCGGTAATAATGTAGGCATTGAGAAATGCAGGCGTTTCCATGACACAGGATTGTCGTTAAATGCCGATCACGCCAGCTGGATAAAATAGGTAAGCGCAGTAATTAGATTCAGTCAATTGGAACCTAATTATAAAATGGAATAGCCAGCAACTGATTCAAGACATCGCAACCCATAAACAATTAAATTTCGGTTTAGCATGTGATATGCCAAAAGGCAGCGATAGTTTTGCAAATCGCATCGACTATATCTATCTTTTGAGCCTTATCCAGCCTATTGCGATAGGATTAAAGAGAGCGTGCAGCCTTGAACCGCCAAAAGTGACGAAAGAAATTACCTCATCTGACGGAGAATTCAGGTTTGGCAGGCATCTGACTTTGGAGGAATTCAGTGTTAAATAATCAAAGCAAAGGTTTGGCTCGCATGTATAACCCAGAAGACCAGAGCCCCAATGTAATACCAACACTATAAACACAAACAGACAGGCCTCATTAATGGAGGTGAAATAATAAAACCGTGACTCCGTCCCTCAGGCGAACATAAAAACGCTCTTAGAGCCCCAAAAACGGTAATATTATGGCGCGCTAGCTTAGGCAAAAGGACAATGATTCCTGAAAGCGCCACCTTACCTGATGGGTTTAAGGAATGAAACTTCGCATTATTTTCAGAACCCATCTCTATTTGTTGTCCCCAATAACTTTTGCAAAATAATATATGACAGTGTTCGGAGTCAATATTGCGTTCTTAGTGAGGCAGTTTGGCCGAAGCTAAAAGGCTTGATCGCGATACATGACTGGTTAATGGATTCAATTGATAAAATACTACCAAGGAGGTCACTAACGCGAACAGATATCGATCAATATTCTGTGACTTCAGCCAAATGATAGGCTTATCGAGGTAGAATAAAATGTAAAGGGAATATAGGGGAAAAGACTTTGCAATAATGTTACCGTGCTAAATATATTTTTTTTATTAAAAGCACCGTACTCAATATTGACAGAACCAAAATAAGCATCAGCACTACGCCAATCGAGGTTAGAATAAAATAGGGCACCAATCCAATGAATGACTCTCTGAGTGTATAAAAAATTGGGAAATAATCGTCTGCATGGTTTATCGCCTGTTTAGAAAATAGTGCGTCCAGCACGGGCTCACATAAAAGGGATAACTAACAATAGCTGGAGATCCCGCTCATCTTGAAAACCATTTGGATACGCACCCCATGTAGATTGA
>NW_014589325.1:5628-7406 GCF_000485595.1 Priapulus caudatus | reverse complement strand
TCTTATTTTGACCGTTGACCTTCATTTTGACCTTGACTTTCACCCCATATCCAAGAAATAACTCCAGAAATGGACTCCCTGCCCTCGAAAACCCCTAAAAAGAGAGATTACAAATTGTAAATTGACCAAAACTCGCGTCATCGATCACAAGTTCAAGCAAAATATCCCGACTATGTTCCACGCTTTGTGGCTGCTCACAATGCATTTGTACGGGATGTGAATGATTGGCTGATGGATGATTACTCCAAGAAGGAACCCAGCTAATTCCGCGATATCTACATGGCTAGTGCATAGCTTCTGCGAGTGGCTCAGGTGCGCCGCACGTAAATATTGTACAACCAACATAATGCAAGGATTGTTAAAATACATACAGATGAAAACATATTCAATGATTTAGAACATTTCTTCTTGTTTCTCTCTGTTGATTTATCGCAGTCACTAATGGGTTGCCTTACGTTCTCTGGGTTCTTTTCTCGACAAAAAAGAAAGCGCAAAATAAGAAATAGTTTTACAATTACTATACAAATAATACAATCAGCGAATAAAAATGTGGTTAATTCAAATGGGCGTAGGACGCTTTGTTTCTTTGCTGGCCAGCCGCTTCTGCAGACTCTTGGAGTGTCTAACTTGGTAAATGTAAATCTAAATTTTCTAAGACATCCCGGACACCCAACTACATAGAAGTGTGTTATACATTCTCATTTGTCACGTCAAGCCAAATACACGTATAGCTAGAGGGACAGAAATGTCTAGTTCCGCGTTTCTAGCCGCAAAACCTGCCCGAAGAAAAGTCATTTGGTGTCATCATTAATGTATGTGTCAGCTTTGCGGGGTGACCGTGTTAGGCACCTTGTTACGGTACAATGACCTGTGTCGTTAGCTTATATACGTATATATATATATATATATATATATATATATATATATATATATATATACTATATACGAAGGGTTGGAGCTACATATTAAATAGTAAACATTTCAGGATCGTCTAGTTCATATTACACACGAAGGGCGGGAGCTACATAATAGTAAACATTTCAGGATCGTATAGTTCATATTACACACGAAGGGTAGGAGCTACAATAGTAAACATTTCAGGATCGTATAGTTCATGTTACACACGAAGGGTAGGCTACATAATAAATAATAAACATTTCAGGATCGTATAGTTCATATTACACACGAAGGGTAGGAGCTACATAATAAATAATAAACATTTCAGGCTTGTATAGTTCATATTACACACGAAGGGTAGGAGCTACATAATAGTAAACATTTCAGGATCGTATAGTTCATATTACACACGAAGGGTGGGAGCTACATAATAGTAAACATTTCAGGATCGTATAGTTCATATTACACACGAAGGGTAGGAGCTACATAATAGTAAACATTTCAGGATCGTATAGTTCATATTACAAACGAAGGGTAGGAGCTACATAATAGTAAACATTTCAGGATCGTATAGTTCATGTTACACACGAAGGGTAGGCTACATAATAGCAAATATTACAAAGTCGAAAACGAACGTACATGAACGCATATATAAAGGAAGGATAAAGACCGCTCTACCAGATAATGCGGCAACAATGAATTGAAGAATTTGTCACCGTACCTATAGATAAGTTTATGCCACACGAGCTACCATGTGTTGAGTGGTGTTAAAAGACAGTATGTATACTCACGTCTTAGATGCGGCGAGGTCTAATGTTGTTGGTGTCAAGGAGTCGTGTGTAAGCCGCTATCTGCAGGTGCCACGTATTATATATGCTTCA
>NW_014589325.1:0-1008 GCF_000485595.1 Priapulus caudatus | reverse complement strand
GGGTTGGAGCTACATAATAAATAATAAACATTCTAGGATCGTATAGTTCATATTACACACGAAGGGCAGGAGCTACATAATAAATCATAAACATTTCAGGATCGTATAGTTCATATTACACACGAGGGGTAGGAGCTACAATAGTAAACATTTCAGGATCGTATAGTTCATATTACACACGAAGGGTAGAAGCTACAATAGTAAACATTGCAGGATCGTATAGTTCATATTACACACGAAGGGTAGGAGCTACAATAATAAATCATTTCAGATCGTATTAGCTTCATATTCTACAAAGGCTGAAGAAGGGTAAGGACAGCTACAATAATAGTAAACATCTTCAGGATCGTATAGTTCAGTGTGTAACAGCACGAAGGGTAAGCCTACATAAGTATTGCAAATATTGAGCAAACAGTCGAACGAATCGATTACATGAACGCATATATATAAGGAAGATAAAGACCGCTCTACCAGATAATGCCGCATACAATGAATTCGAAGAATCCTGTCAACGCGTACTATAGATACCGTTAATGCCCGACAGACCGCCAAAGCTACGCCACTGTGTATGAGTGATGGTTTAAAGAGACAGTATGTAATAACTCCGTCTTAGATGTACGCGAGTCTAATCGTATGTTGGTGACAAGGCAGTACGTTGCAAAGCGCGCTATCTCTGCCAGGTGCTCACGGTGATATAGTATGCTTCATCATATATATAACTAGTATATATATTTACTATACGCTAGTTTATTATAACTAAGTACTATGTATATATATATATAACTATAATATACGTTATAAGCTACCGACGACAGGTCATCTGTTACCCGTAACAAGGTGCCGTTAACACGGTCACCCTCCCAACAGCGTCGACCACCATACATATAATGATCGACACCAGAAAATGAATTTTCCTTACGGCAGGTATTTGCGGCATAGAAAACACGGAAACTAGAATTTACTGTCCCTCTAGCTATACGTGTATTTGGACTAGGTGACTGTACAAAA
>NW_014589324.1:0-1779 GCF_000485595.1 Priapulus caudatus | reverse complement strand
CTTTCTTCGCATCGAATTGTAGGTAGTGCCTGAACGAGAACTAGTAAACCGTTAAAAACAGGGGGCCTTAACCGAAAAAGGCGATGAAGAATAATTGATAAAGCGCACTTTATGCGATAATACCCCTGAAAACTAACCTTTTAACGAAAACTTCGTCCCAAATAATCATGCGCCAAGTACAACCTCTACAACTTCAGCTGGGTGAAATCGATATTGCCAGCATACAGCTTGATCCCCGATCTCGTGATGACATTCCGCAATTATTGCGAGGGTTGCAATACCTGTACACGGAAAAAGAAACCCGCCAGGCACTTTTTCAGTTACTGGAAGCCATCACCCCTGAAGCAGTCGATGCTGACAATGGACGTCCAGGTCTGTCTTTATGGAAAATTCTAGTGATGGGGACATTACGATTAAATTTAAACTGGGACTATGATCGACTGCTTGAAATGGTCAACAATCATAAAACCATACGTGAGATGCTCGGTCATGGTTTGCACGATGAAGATGAGCCTTACAAACTTCAAACGCTAAAAGATAATGTACGGTTATTGACACCAGAGTTGCTTGACCCAATCAACCAGTTGGTGGTGAGTACAGGACATCGGGTGTTAAAAAAAAGGAAACCGAAATAAAGGCACGTTGTGACTCTTTTGTCGTTGAAACCCATGTGCATTTTCCAACGGATATCAGCTTACTCTGGGATGCCGTAAGAAAAGTAGTCACTCTTACCGCAAGGCTCAGTGAAGCCCATGAAATGACGCTGTGGAGACAGAGTCAATTTAATCTACGGCAGGTCAAAAAAGAATACCGTCAAGTACAAAAGACAAAACATTCCACCTCAAAAAACGAACAAAAGCAAGAAGCTCAACAACAAGTGGTCGTTCAAGCCCATGAAGCCTATTTGCAACGATCAACCAGCTTAATCGACAAAGCCCTGTACACGCTGACACTCAAAGCCTTCAATAGTCCGGTTGACCTGCTTCAAGTACTGGAAATAGAGCCATTTATCGCGCATGCGAATCGTCAGATCGAACAGATCACGCGACGCGTGATTGACGATGAAAAGATACCTCACAGTGAAAAAGTATTTTCAATTTTCCAACCTCATACCGAATGGATCAGCAAAGGAAAAGCCGGAGTACCGGTGGAGCTTGGGCTTAAAACCTGCGTAGTGGAAGATCAGTATGGATTCATCCTGCATCACCGGGTCATGCAAAAAGAAACGGATGATAAAATAGCCGTTCGCATGGTGACTGAAACTAAAAGCCGATACGCTGATTTAACCGCCTGTAGTTTTGACAAAGGCTTTCACTCTCCTGACAATCAAAAAGAATTAAAAAAGCACCTGAAACTAGTCGTACTGCCGAAGAAAGGTCGTCTTAATCAACAGGAAAAAGAACACGAAACGGCAGAAGAATTTAAAGCGGCAAAGCGTCAGCATAGTGCCGTTGAGTCGGCCATCAATGCGCTTGAAGTTCACGGGCTAGATGTCTGCCCGGATCACGGCATTGAAGGTTTTAAGCGTTATATCTCATTAGCGGTGGTTTCGAGAAACATACAGAAGCTAGGAGCCGAGTTACGGAAAATAGAGAACCCACCCGACAAAAAGAAAAATCAAGCTGCCTGAGGCGCAAAATGGTAGAGAAAGTAGAAAGCGATAGTACAGTTACGCCTATTTAATAGGGTCATAGTGGATATTTAAGCCAAACCTGGAAAACTGATAGAAATAAGCCCCCATTTATTGAAACTGATTCATATTTTCAGCCCAGATATTGC
>NW_014589323.1:0-1779 GCF_000485595.1 Priapulus caudatus | reverse complement strand
TGGGAATCTTAGCGCGTTATCTCTCAAAGGCATCAATATTCGGTCGATCCTATATGCTTAAAAACGTGAGGAGCCGGTCAGCTGTAGGTGCATATTATCTCACATCATTATCTTAATACATTACTTCAATAACCCAGCTAATGAAAGATGGTGATCGTAAAACAGAAATTAGGTTTGTGTAGAAGCGACATTGTCGTAAGTAACAATCGCATTACACATAGAACACGTTGAATCGAAATAAGCCAGAGCAGTTAGTGATAGGCCTATACATGCGTAAATGAGCGAGTAAAGTAACCGAAATGCAAAGGGAGATACAATAGATTAGTTGACAAGAGAATAAATGTAACAAAGGCAACTTTACCTCAGAAAGTAAACGTGACTGTAGAGCAATGGCGCTGCAATGTACAAACGTTATACAACAACCGTCTGGGTAATGTGAAGAGACACGGAGGAGAAAACATACAAGTGCGATCTGTGTGATGCTACCTTCTCCTATCTGAGTAGTGTGAAGATACACCTGAGAACTCACACTGGAGAGAAACACTGAAGCACTGAGAGAACAGATGACCATTTATAAGCAACGCCCCAACAAGGTTATGTATTTCATTTACTCGTACATATACAATATAATATTTTATTTGTAAACATTGCATTTTTATGAAAAAACATATTTTAGCGCTGAAATCTGGTCGATAGATATTAGGTAAGTAATAACCATCTTAATTTTTCGACAATAAAAATATCTTCGCGGCAGTATTGCGCACACTGGCGCATTGTATACAGTCGATCACTCCCACCTTCCACACACGCACGCGCACGCACGCACGCACACGCACGCACACCTTCCGCATTGCGCTATTACGCGGTAGGATAGTATACTTGCTCTCATATCTCGCGAACGAAGGATTTCTGGAAATCCTACACATGTCTATAAGCGGGCGATAATCCATGCGAATTTCGCTGCGATCATATCCGCGGCGAAAATATTCGCACCCGCATGCGATAATTCTGTAATCTTAAGCTTTAAGCTGTAATCTGTCTGAGTGTTGAGTTTAATAACGCGCGGTTGGTGTAATTAATTCGAAAATATGTGCGGGCGGTGTCGCGCATACTGACGCGTGTTGTATATAGCTGGCTATACGCGGGGCTATAGGTGGTAGGAAAGCACTAATAGCTTCCTCTGATAGCTTGCTCTGATGTTTCGCGAACGAGTTGAGTGACATTTCTAGAAATTCTACCAATCATAGACACGTGAGTGTTGAGTTTAATAAAGCGTGGTTAGTTTAATTAGAGTCAAAATATACACGCGCGGTATTGCGCATAGGCTATATTATACGTGGGGCTATGCGTTGTAGGAAAGTATACAATAAAGCGCGGTTAGTTTATGTGAAATTTTCTGAATTTGGTGATTCATTTGTACACTCATGAGCTCAAGTTTTCTACAGTATTCTGATTAATTTAGATTTAAGAAAGAAGTTAAGAACATGAGCCTTTATACACATCTTCCTGTTTTGAAGGAGATTATTACTTCCCTTGTTTTAATTAGTGCTAGAGCTTATAAGGAGCTTCATTAGCAGGAGTAGCGACCGCTAATGTTCTCCTAGCAATCGAAAGTCATGATGAGTAACACACTCGATAAGATGAGTAACATGCCCGACGGATGATGAGGCAACCCGATAATTTTTTTTATTAGAGCTTATATTTCCGCGCTTCGTGCGGGATGGGACAACCCCTTCCCGTACCCACCCCTAGCACTGGCGCTATCACAAAATCGCTCTA
>NW_014589322.1:0-1781 GCF_000485595.1 Priapulus caudatus | reverse complement strand
CCTTCCCCCCACCTGCGAATTAACCCTGTCATCCCCCCCACCTCCGCCGCATGACATACCCCTCCCCCCCCCTCCTTCTGCCGAAAAATTACAACCCCCTCCACTTCCTCCGAAATTACAAACCCCTCCCTCCTCCTGCCCGAAATTATACAATCCTTCCCCACCCTCCGGCACCGAATTACAATCCCCTCCCCACCCTTCCTGCCCCGAATCTTCCGACCCCGCGATTACAACCTCCCCCCCCTTCTCCATGCCCGACCGAATTACACAACCGCTGCCCTCACTCTCTCTCTCTCCTCTCTCCTCCTCTCTCTCTCTCTCTGCTCTCTCTCTTTCTCTCTCTCTCTCTCTCTCTTTCTCTCGCTCTTTCCTCGCTCTCTGCTGCTCCGTCTCTCTCTCTCTGCCTGCTCTCCTTCTCTCTCGTCTTCGTTCTCTCTCTCTCTCTTCTCCTCTCTCTCTCTCTCTCTCTCTCTCTCTTCCGTTCTCTCTCTCTCTCTCTCTCTCTCTCTCTCTCTCTCTCTCTCATTCTCTCTCTAATGTCTCTCTATCTTTCTCTCGCGCTCTCTACTCTCTCGTTCTCTCAGACTTCTCTCTCTCTCTCCTCTCTCGTCTCTGCATTCTCTTTCATTTCTTTCTTTCTCCTTTCTCTCGTTCTCCTCTCTCTCTCTCTCTTTCTTTCTCTCCTCTCGCTCTCTCTTCTCTTTCTCTCTCTCGCTCTCTTCGCTCTTCCTTTCTCCTGCTCTCTCTTCTCTCTCTCTCTCTTCTTCTCTCTCTCTCTCTCATCATCTCTATCTCTCTTTTTTTCTCTCTCTCCTCTTCTCTCTCGTTCTTCTTCTCACTTTTCTCTCTACTTCTCTCTCGTCTCTCTCTCTCTCTCCCTCTCTCTCCCTCCTCATCTCTTTCTCTCCCTCTCTACCTCTCTCTTCTGCTCTCTCCTCTCTCTCTCTCTCTCTTCATCTCTCTCTCTCGTCTCTCTTGTCTCGTTCTCTCTCTCTCTCTCTTTCTCTCGCTCTCTCTTCTCTTGTCGTTCTCTCTTTCCCTCTCGCCTCTCTCTTCATTCTCTCTCTCTCTCTCTCTCTCTCTCTCTCTCTCTCTCTCGCTGCTCTCTCTCTCTTTCTGCTTTCTCTCTCTCTCCTCTCTGCTCTCTTTCTTGTCTTTCTCTCTTCTCCTCTCTCTCTTCTCTCTTTCGCTCTCTCTCTCTCTGCTGCTCGCTCTCGTCTTCTCTCGCTCTCTCTCTCTCTCGCGTCTCTCTCTCTCTACATTCTCGTCTCTCTCTCCTCTCTCTCTCTCGTCTCTCTCTCGTCGTCTCTCTCTCTCTCTCTCTCTTTCTCCTCTCTCTCTCTCTCTCTTTCTCTCTCTCTCTCTCTCTCTCTCTCTCTCTCCCTCATTCTCTCTATCGCTCCCCTTCCACATGATTGTCGAGAAAAGCTGCGAAATTAGCAGACGACGAACGAACGCGACCAGAATGTTCGCGATTAGAGCGGAAAAATTCGCCACGAACACGAGGAATCGCTCGCGGACGAAGTGTCGGACATATCCGGTTTCGGACAGAATGTCGGACAGAATCGAATCGAGTAGCTGCTCTGTGTATTAGTCGAGGAGTTGGAGAGAAGCAGAGAACATGGAGCAAGAGGAGGGGGAGGAGGGGGAGGAGGATGGGGAGGAGAGGAGGAGGAGGGCGAGGAGGGGAAGGAGGAGGAAGAGGAAGAAAGGGAGGGGGAGTGTTATAGTGGGTGGTATAGCGGTGTCTGTTAGTACATCGTGTATGTTGTAGTTGTGGC
>NW_014589321.1:0-1781 GCF_000485595.1 Priapulus caudatus | reverse complement strand
TTTAGATTTCCTTTGAATCTGCATGGTAGCCAGCAGCGAGAAAGCGAATACTGCCTCGTCGGCATTATTGGCAGAACCGTAGCGCGTCGAGCTCCATTTAGTTCTTTGGTTGTGACGATATGAGTAGTTTCTTATATGACGTCCCTTAATTGAATTTGGGTGTTTAGTGCAGTGGCCTTAATTCGAAATTTGGAGCGACTACTACAACTGTCACTTGTATTCCGTTTGCACGCGTAGCTTAACGTAAAGGTTGTTTGTCAATTTGTCACGTATCGGATTTGTCCGCTGTAATCGGCTGTCCCCTGTCATTGCGTGCTTAGTCTTTGCGGTGTATTATGTTTGAGTCAGTATGTTTGGATATCAGTGTTGCACCTGGCGTTATGATTTGAGAGCGTGTTGTTTTTAAAATATTCTGCAGTTGTCCTGTTTGGTTTGCAACGAAAAATAGGTTTGTGGGTGCGCCGTCATTGCTTTATTGTGCATGCTTTAAATTTATGATATTTGTTTTGAGACAGTGCATAGAGTCCGGCGAACGAAAAAAAAATTTGGCCGCCGGAATTGGGAGCTGCGTCTAGCATGAACTTGCGCAAGAACCGGTACGCGCGTCGAGCTCCGTTTAGTTTTTTGGTTGTGAGCGATGTGATCATTTATTGATATGACGTGCCCTTAAGTTTAATTTAAGGTTTAGTGCAGTGGCCTGTAATCAAGATTTGGCACGACTCCTACGAACTGTTCAGTGTGGTGTTTCGCTTGCCACGTACATCGTCAAAGTAAAAAAGATAATTGGTCAATTTTGTCACGGTTCGCTGTCCTGGTAATTGCTGTTCGTACTTTGCCGTGCGATTATTTTGAATGCAGTGTGGTTTGATTGTCAGTGTTGCATTCTCTTGTTAAAAACTTGAGACGTTGCTTGTGTTGCATATTCCACAGAGCACCAATGATGCCATAACAATCAAGCTCGGTGCGTCGTCATTCGCTATATTTGCGGTGATAGAATTTGATTTCCTTGAGACATGCATAGGAGCCGACACAACACAAAAACAAATGCAGCATCGCCGGCACTAGTTGGCATAAACAGTAGGCGCGTCGAGCGTGCTATTTAGTTCTTTTGGGTTGTGACGATAAGTGTAGTTTTTCTTAATATGGACGTCTTCTTGTTTGAAAGTTTGAAATTTAGTGCATATGACCTTAATCCCATGTTTGGAAAGAAGGCTCTTACAACTGTGAGCTGTTCTCGTGTTGCAACTTGTATCCCGCAAAGTAGAAGGCCGTGTTGACGTTGTACTTATCGGTTTCCTTGTATAATTGTTGTTGACTTTGGCAGTCCATTATTTTTGAATCATGTGTGTGTACGGTTATCATTGTTACAAGTTTTTGTTACAGCTTTTCTGACGTACGTGTTTGCATATTCACAGACGGCTGTTTGTTTTGCAATGACAATAGGTTTGGTTCGTTGTCATTGCTATATTGGACGTGTTCAATGATTTAGATTTGTTTGCAGATACGTGCGATAGATGCCCGCTCGAAGAATGAAAATAGTGCCTCAACGCATGAATTGGCAGAAACCGTAGCGCGTAGAGCTCCATTTAGTTCTTTGGTTGTAACGATACGAGTAGTTTCTTAAATGACGTCCCTTACTTAGAATTTGGGTGTTTAGTGCAGTGGCCTTCATTTTAAGTTTGGAACGACTCCTACAACTGTCAGCTGTATTTTGTTTCCACGTGTAGCTCAGCGTAAAGTTAGTTTGTCAGTTTGTTACGTATCGGATTTTCTGTAATTGC
>NW_014589320.1:0-1783 GCF_000485595.1 Priapulus caudatus | reverse complement strand
AGATGATACGCTCACTTTGTTAGAAATATTAGCTCGACCAATAACGATTTTATGATTTTTTTCACATTCTGGTGTAAATTTCACATATGGGAATAGACGGATCATAGTACCAGCTGGAAAGTTCGTCCCAAACTTAACCCAATGTTAACATTTATTTTCGTGATCAGGGGCTGTCATGGGGCTTCAAAAAATATTGGTTCTCGAGGTTTGTTGGGGGGGGGTGCACGGTTAGACCCATTCTAGCTCCCGCCCGAACTACAATCTCCGGCGCTTCTAGCGATCTCGGCTATCGTCATCATTCCCGCCTATTTCTGTACTCTCGCTCCATCCGCTCTCGTCTCATCTCACGTTTCTATTTAGGCGCCTCTCTCCGATCAGTCTCGCCGTTTGCGTATCTGCACATCTCATCTCGTCTCTCTCTTTCTCAGATCTCTCTCTGTCTCTGCCTCTCTCGTCGTATCTCCTCTCAACGTCGTCTTTCGTCGTCTCTCATCTGCTCTCTCTCTCGGTCATTGCATCTCGTCGTCTCTCAAGTCTGGCCACGTTGTCATTCTCACTCTCTCGTCTCTTTCCTCTTCTCTCATCGATCCATCTCTCTCTCATCATCTTGCTCTGCCATCTCATCGTTGCTCTCTCTCTCTCAGTCTGCCGCCGATTTCATTCTCATCTCTCCTCTCTCTCGTCGTCTCTCTCGAATCTCTGCTCTCTCTCCGTTGCTCTCGCTGCTCTCTCTCTCAGTCCTCCGTTTCAATTCTCGAAGCTTGCCTCTCTCTCCTCGTGCTCTCTCCTCCTGCTCTCTCTCGTCATGCTCTCTCCTCTCTCATCGGTCTCAGTCCCGTTTCATTGCTCACCGTCTCTCTCTCTCACTCTTCTCTCTCTCGATATCGGGTCTCTCTCTCTCTCTGCTCTCTCCTTGCTCTCCTCTCTCTCTCAGTCTCCGTTCATTCTACTCTCTCTGCGTCTTTCTGCTTCTCTCTCTCCGTCATCTCTCTCCAGTCCCCATTTTCTCCTCTCTTTATCTCTCCGTTCCTCCATCTCCTCTCTCCGCGTGTCTCTCTCCTCATGCCTGCTCCAATTCTCTCATCTCCTCTGCGTGCGTGGGTGTGTGCGTGGCGTGCGAGCTGTATCTGCGTGTGAACGTGGGATCAAGAGATGACGCAGCAACATGACAAGCTTAGGCTTGTAAGCAGCAGAGAGACTGCATACGCTACAGACTCTGCATGGCTACATTACAAGCATAGGTTGTAAGCAGCAGAGAGGCTGCATACGCTACAAGCTCTGCATGGCTACATGACAGGCATAGGTTGTAAGCAGCAGAGAGACTGCATACGCTACAAGCTCTGCATGGCAACATGACAAGCATAGGTTGTAAGCAGCAGAGAGGCTGCATACGCTACAAGCATAGGTTGTAAGCAGCAGAGAGGCTGCATACGCTACAAGCTCTGCATGGCTACATGACAAGCATAGGTTGTAAGCAGCAGAGAGGCTGCATACGCTACAAGCTCTGCATGGCTACATGACAAGCATAGGTTGTAAGCAGCAGAGAGGCTGCATACGCTACAAGCTCTGCATGGCTACATTACAGTTGATCGTTTGTTCGCCACACACACACACACACACACACACACACACTCTCGCACAGTATGAATAATTTATCATGTAAGCTAGAATCTTTGGAGGGAGCGAAAGAGAGAGAGAGAGAGAGAGAGAGAGAGAGAGAGAGAGAGAGAGAGAGAGAGAGAGAGAGAGAGAGAGAGAGAGAGAAGAAGAAGAGAGAGAGAGA
>NW_014589318.1:0-1785 GCF_000485595.1 Priapulus caudatus | reverse complement strand
AGAGAGAGAGAGAGAGAGATGAATGAGGCGGCACTCGTGAATAGAAATCTGGCTTCGCACTCCGCTAAATGGAAGGCTTTGCTAGCCACGTGGGACACCGCTAGCAGACGACAGCAGAAGCGGCAGGCAACGCCCCCGCCCGTCGCTTTGTCTGCTAGCGGCCGCTGTTTGGTGACGTGAGGGGCTACTTCCTAGACGGGAGGCCATGATGATGATGATGACGATGATGGGCATCATCATCATCATCATCACACCATTCCCATCATCATTATCATCATCATCACCATCACCATTATCATCATCATCGTCATCATCATCATCAACATCATCATCATCATCATCGTCGTCACCACCACCACCATCATCATTATTGTCGTCACCACCACCATCATCGTTATCATCGTCGTCACCACCGCCATCGTCATCAACATTGATGACGATGATGATGATAATGGTGATGGTGATGATGATGATGATGATGATGATGATGGGGATGGTGTGATGATGATGATGATGATGGGAATGGTGTGATGATGATGATGATGATGATGATGGGGATGGTGTGATGATGATGATGATGATGATGATGATGGGGATGGTGTGATGATGATGGTGATGATGGGGATGGTGTGATGATGATGATGATCAATGTATCAATGCACCTCTATATATAAAACAAATAATATATCATATACTGTGGCTGTGTGTGTGTGTGGCTGGTGCTTTGTGGCTGTGTTGCTGCGTGATACTGTGTGTGTTGTGTGTGTGTGTGGACTGCTGTATGCTGTAGTGTCGCGCTCCTGCTGTCGTGCTTGTGTGTTGGTTGTGCTGTCGTGTGTATGTGTGGTGTGTTGTGTGTGTGTGCCTGTGTGGTGTGTGTATGCTATGTCTTGTGTGCTGATCGTCTGCGTCCGTGTGGTGCGGCCGGCCCTCGTGTTATGTGTGTGTGTGTATGTGCTGTGTGTGTATGTGTTGTGTGTGTGTGGTGTGGGGGGCTGTGTGTGTGCTCGTGTGCTGCTTGTGTGTGTGTTGTGTGTGCTGGTGTATGTGCTGTGTGTGGTGTGTGTGTTGTGTGTTGTGTGTGTGTGATGGTGTTTGTGTGTGCTGTGCTGTTGCTGTGGTGCCGAGGCGAAGTCCTAGTGTGTGTCGGTGTGTGTGGGTGTGCTGTGCGTGTTATGTAGTGACCTGCTGCTGTATGTGCTCGCTGTTATATGATGATCGTGTGTTGGAATGTGTGCGTGTGTGCGTGTATGTGTGTGTGTGCTATGTGTGTGTGTGTCTGTGTGCTGTGTGTGTGTGCGTGGCATGTGTGTGTGTGGCCGTGTGTGCTGTCGTGTGATGTGTGTGGTGTGTGTGTGTGTGTGTGTGTGTATGTGAAGTGTGGTGACATGTGTGCTTGTGGTGTGTCCGTGTGTGTGTGTGTGTGTTGTGGACGGTGTGCTGTATGTGGTGTATTGTTGTGTGCGGCGTGCGCCGCTGTGCTGTGTCGTTGTGTGTGTGATCGTATGGCTGCTGTGCTGTGTGTGTGTGTGGCGCTTGTGTATGCGTGCTGTACTGCTGTGTAGTGACTGTGTGTTGTGTGTGTGTTGTGTGCTGTGTGTGTGTGAGCTGTGTGTGCATATGTTAATGCTTGTGTGTTGTGTGGAAGGACAGCGCCTGTGTTGTGTGCTGCAGTGTGTGTGGTGTATGCTGTTTCATGGATGTGTGATGTGTGTATGTGCATGGCAGCCCGGATGTCTGCGTGTGTGTATGTGTGTGCGTGCGTATGTCGTGCGTTGCTGTTTT
>NW_014589317.1:0-1785 GCF_000485595.1 Priapulus caudatus | reverse complement strand
TATATATATATATATATATATATATATATATTTATATCTATGTATTTATATATTTATTTATATAGCAATTCCAGTTTTTCCAGTTGGCCAACCAACCTATTTGGGTGTTTAGGTCGGATTGCGTTCTTTCACTGTCACAACCGAGACGCATCTTCAAGATTTGGAATATATATATATATATATGTATATATATATATATGTATGTATATATATATATATATATTGGGTTGCATATTCGATGCAGCAGCATCCCCGCCGCGCAGCAGCACAGCAGCACGCCCGTAATGCGTTTTATTCGCACGACGTTGCAGATGTGATCAAACATAGTTGCCATTCGCATTATGCACATATAAATTGCAATTCTGCCCGATTTCATCAAGCGGGCCTCTATTGCTCTAATGCATTGCGCGCGGATTAGATTTGTAAATTTTATTTCCAATGATGTAGGAAAGATTTCCGAAACCGTTTGAAATCGAGCCCGCGAATTTTCTGTGCGTGTGGTCGGCTGGGTAGTGTATGTACGGGCGTGCGGAGAGTGAGAGGGGGAGGGAGAAGGAGGAGGCGTTCATACATAACGCTGATTGATCATTTGTGCCTGTCTGATCAGCATCTGTATTATAATTTTATGAAATTATTGGATCTTGCATCCGTGATTTGGCAAATTGTATAAATAAATTGATTTTAAAACGGATTACACACGATGCGGAGTGCAATTTCCGCAGCGTTGCGGCACATACATGCACGATACTCCTCCGCATGCGATTTCCCTAATTGGTCGAGGCGTTCCTACAGCCACAAGCTCATATAATTGAAAACCGACGGAGAAATCAGAGAATCGGAGGGAGAGAGAAACGGACAGACAGACAGAGAGAGGGGCAGAAAGAGAGAGGGGAAAGAGATGCAGACAGAGAAATAGATAGAGATAGATAGATAGATAGGAAAATCGCTGCTCAGCTATCAGCTGTCAGAGCACTTGCATAATAATAATAATCGCGAACGTATCGATTCAATGGATTCAGCGATTCGAAACGCCAGTCAATAATAGTAAAGATCGAACACGCCAGTCCCAACCGCATCTACCTCGCCACAGCGTAAACAGCTGATGAAGCTCACGGGGAATTCATCACGCTCCGCTCCCACTGCCTCCTCCAGTAATCGAGTGTCCTAGCACGCCGCCGCCCACGACAAGACTAAATGTGACTAGCAGCGCTTCCAACGGCGCCTGTCGAAACTGTTAATCGATACACACGCCACAGTCTAACGTCACATCACGCAGCCTAAGCAATGCACCCCCTCCCCTCTTGCCTTCCGGCTCTCCTCGTGCCTCTCTGCGACCTCTCCTGTGCTCTTCCCTGTTTGGCTGCCTGCTTCACGGCCTCCCCCCGTCCCCATGCACACTCCCATGCCTGCCTGCATGTCTGATCTGCCTGCCTTCCTGCTTGCTTGCATCCCTTGCCTCCTGTCTTGCCTGACCGCCCTGCATATCCATCCACCGATTCCACCGATCCACCGATTAAATCGATCCATTTGACCATCGTTTGGTCTCGCTTCTCTTCTAGCTCGATTTCCTCTAGATCTATCTATTGACTCAGATCTGTCTGTCTGCTTGTCTGTCTATGTGTCGGTCTGTCTGTCTGTCGTCTGTCTATCTATCGATCCTATCTACTCTATCTATCATATCCTAATCTATCTATCTATCTATCTTATCTATCTATCTATCTATCTAATTCTATCTATCATCTATCTATCTATCTATCTATCTATCTATCTATCTATCTATCTATC
>NW_014589316.1:0-1786 GCF_000485595.1 Priapulus caudatus | reverse complement strand
GCCTTCAGTGGACAGTATACGTGGCCTAACCACTAGGCCACGAAGTCATCACAATGGAACATTATTCAACCGCGAATGCACATTACTGCTGCGGCGTTTTTAGAGGTTATGAAAGGACGCATAAGATCAAAGGTTAATAATGGAAAATTTGTCACGAAAATTGATCAAAATTGACAAATTTGTCATTATTAACCCCTGATAAAATCACAAAAAAATGTGACTATATATACGCTACAGCCGTAGTACCCATCCTCTGGGGGGTCATCATTACATAACAGGAAGCCTTGCGGGGCATCCACATGCGGATAACAGAGACACACACAAACTCCCCCCATTCTTCCCACGCGCTCTGCATCTCTCCACCTGAGCGCGCACCTCCCTCTCTGACAGCGCTGCACGAGTTCATATCCGCTCTGGTCATCAATTTCCAACGAAACGACGCCGAGCAAGATACGCGCAAATGCTTGTTACACCTAATAAACTATATTAAATGCTTGCTACACCTATACTAAACTATATTAAATGTTTGCTACACCTACTAAACTATATTAAATGTTTGCTACACCTACTAAACTATATTAAATGCTTGCTACAACTAATAAACTATATTAAATGCTTGTCACACCTAATAAACTATATTAAATGCTTGCTATACCTAATAAACTATATACTAAATTATTGCTACACGTAATAAACTATACTAAATGCTTGCCACACCTAACAAACTATACTAAATGCTTGCTGCACCTATAGCTAGCCTATATATGCTAGTATTATGTAGTAGTATATATATATATATATATGCTAGTATATATATATACCAGCAGCACGGTTCGGTTAGGTGGCCATTACATATTTACGTGTTAGTATCCATTTATGTCATACCTTGACACGGTTATCCTATTATATTTAAATGAGGAAACATCCTTTATCTTCTGACAGAACATTGAAATAATTATGCCGTTTAAATGCACTAAATAGTTTTCTTCTTCCTAAATATTTCCTGCCGAGTTGGACGTGCGTCTTATATTCCGTAAAATACGGTAATAATTAATAATTAATAGCTAATAGTTGATAATTATAACAGTTAATAATTCTGCATAGTCCGAGAATACGCATGTGACCGGCCTTTCGTGAGTAGCTACAGCAGGAAGGTGACCGGTCACAGAGGTAATGTTAGGAGGGCGGACGCAACAGCTCACGAGAGCTCAAGCGATGACAAATTATTTCCGCTGATGACCACCTGCACCGCTGCTACTAGGGTAACCGTCACGCAGGTGCGGATTAGGTACACCCTTGCTAAACCCGAAAGCTCATTGATAAATTATGCGCTTGTGTGCACACGCCAACCCGGCGAATTTTCGCGGGAGCGTGTTCTAGCTTATATTAGTTTAGTTAAAGAGCGGCGCCGGGGTTCGCGTATTTCCAACTAGAAAACGCCTTCATTGCGAACAAGCGCGGAAGGCAAGTCATGAAAGCATCGGTCACAGTATTGCCAACGAGAAAACGCATCGTTGCGAACAAACGCAGACGACAGCGCATTGAACGCATCGGTTACACCGCACGCCTGCGATCTCCCTGATTTTACATGTTTTTTTCACGTAAAAGGAAATGTCATGTCTGGTCTCATCATCCGCACAATTTCGCTAGTTAATTGGCTCCTCGAGATGCTATATTAAGGATACTCTCCAGGATTTTGCACGGGTATTGCTCTAACGAAAAGTATAAACCTTTATTGACAAATAAATCGAATCAATCACACGTTTTATTTATAGATGAGATCAGG
>NW_014589315.1:0-1790 GCF_000485595.1 Priapulus caudatus | reverse complement strand
CTCGGCGTCTGTGTGTGTTTATATAGAGGCCGTAAAAGCGCAGCGACAGAGCCGTATGTTACCCGGTGAAATTACCGCCGCGTTTAATGCTAGCCACGCTATATATATATACAGGTGCTAGTACTAAGGTCTCATACATGTATGTCTGTCTACTCATAGGGTCTATCTGTACGGGTGTGATGCGTGAGCGTGAGAGGAGTTACTAGTTACATACTCTCTCCCCTCGGCTGCCCTCGCTCCAGCTCCCTCCTTCGGTCTGCCACCCCTGGATGCCCTCCCCTGACTCCCTGTCAGACTCTGCGTGTCCTCCTCTCTGACTACAATCCCCCGTCAGCCCTCCTGTGGCTTCCTCTCATCTGATTCCCTTCCTCCACCTGCGCTCCCTGGACTCCCCTTTCCTGACTGCCCTCTGCCTGCTCCTCCACCGACTCCCTGCCTCCACCTGTCCTTCTCCCTGACTACCCCCTTCGTCTGCTCTCCTCTGACTTCCCTTTCTCCGACTCCCTGTCTCCGCCTGCCCCCCCTCCCTGACTACCCTCCTCCTTCTGCCCTGCTGTGGCTTCCCCTCCCTCACTGCTCCCTCTGTCTGCCCTCCCACCTTGACTGCATCTCCCTGTCAGCCCTCCCCTGACTAACCTCTCTCATCCCTGTTCTGCCGCCTCCTCTGACCTGGCTCCCTATTCCGGCCATCGACTCTCTCCTTCCCCTGTGTGGCGCCATCCCTCCGTGCAGTTTCTCCACTGTAGATGTCAGAGTGGGAGAACTAGCATTTTCAGAAAACTGTAAAATGTCATCGGGTCTGCCTGAGTGGAGTTCCGTTTAATAGCTGCCTGCTGGCTGATGCTGCTGCTGATGCTGCTGCTGCTGCTGATGCTGCTGAGCTGATGATGCTGGCTGCGCCTGACCATGCTGCTGCTGGCCTCGCTGCTGCTGGCTGCTGCTGCTGCTGCTGTTGCGATGCAATGCGTGTCTGGCTTGTGTGATGCTTGCTGAATGCTGTCGATGCTGATGCTGATGAATTGCTGATGTCTGATGATGCTGATGTGATGCTGCTGCTGCTGGTGATGCTGCTGATGCTGAGCTGTATGCTGATGCTGATGCTGCTCGAAATGCCTGAATGCTGTATGGCTGAATAGATTGCGGCTGCTGGATGCTGCTGATGCTGCTGATAGCTGCATGATGCTGAATGCTGATGCTGGGTCCGATGCCGCTCCGTCTCTCTGGCCCCTCGTCACCTCGCAACTCTGCATTCTCTCCTCGCACCGGGCGCGCCTCGCGGGTGTCGTCATTCACTCTCTCTCTCTCTGCGTCTCTCGCTCGATTTCTCTCTCTAGTCATCGTCATCTCTTCTCTCTCTCATTCCTCTCTCTCTCTCTCTCCCTCTCTCATCTCTATAATCTCCTCTCTCTCTCTTCTCCTCTCTCTCTCATCTCTTTCTCTCGCTCTCCGTCGATCTCTCATCCTCTCCTCTCTCTTGCTCGTCTCTATCTCTCCTCTTTCTCTCTCTCTCTCTCTCGTCTCCCCACTCGCTCATTCTTGTGTCTCCTCATCGTCCCGTCTCTCTCTCTCCGATCTCTCTACTCCCTCTCTCTTCTCTTCTCCTCTTCGTCTTCTCCTCCATCCTCTCTCTCTCTCTCCTCTCTCTCTCGTCCCTCTCCTCTCTCGTCCTCCTCCTCCCCCCTCCTCGTCTCGCAACTGCTCAATTCACTCTCGAGTATCTCTCTCATCTCTCCCTGCTCCTACGCTCACTATTCTTCTCTCTCTCTCTCTTCTTTCTCTCATACATAATC
>NW_014589314.1:0-1791 GCF_000485595.1 Priapulus caudatus | reverse complement strand
GCGCTCTCGTCATCGTTCTCAATCTTCGTCCTCTCTGTGCTCTCCCCCTCTTTCTCTCCTCTCTCTCTCTCTCTCTCTCTCTCTCTCTCTCTCTCTTCTCTCTTTCTCTCTTCTCTCTCTCTCTCGTCTTCATCTTCTCTCCAGCTTCTCCTCTCTCTCTCTCTGCTCCTCTCTCTTCTGAACTTCCTCCCTCTCTGCTCGCCTTCTCCCTTCTCGTCTCCGACCTTCTGCTCTCGACCCCTTCTCTCTCGCTCTCTTACTGTATTGTGTGAATTGCGTTGTTGTTCTTTCACGCTCAGAGATGGATCGACGAACGAGTGAATGAAGCGAGGCATTCTCTTAATGAAGATGTTAATTCTAGGATCTATGAGATGTTACCTCTAGATTCTACTGAGGCTAACTCTAGATGCTACTGAGAGTGTCTACGCGTGATTACTGAGATGTTTAAGCTCAAGATTTAACTGAGATGTCTAACTCTGATCTCTGAGATGTGCTACCTCATTAGATTATGATGATGTCTCCCGCTAGATCTACTCGAGGATGTCTAATTCCTAGATCTACTGACGATGTCTAACGCTAGATCTCATGAGATGGTCTAATTCTAGGATCTACTAAATGTCTAACTCTAGATCTGTACTGAGTGTTCACAACGTTTTTAGATTACTGACGATGTTAACTTTCTAGATCTCTGAGTGTCTACTTTAGATCTACTGGAGTGCTCTATCTAGATCTACTGAGATGTCTAACTCTAGATCTACTGAGATGTCTAACTCTAGATCTACTGAGATGTCTAACTCTAGATCTACTGAGATGTCTAACTCTAGATCTACTGAGTATGTGTCACACTCGCTTTGGTTTGAGCTGATGTTAATTTAGTCTTCTCTACATGAGCGCATGCTTCACTATATCTCTGTTGTGCACCCTATGCGGGGTGTCGTGCAGCTCGAGCGAGAAGGCAGCTGAGTCATGCTCAGGATTTGGTTCACACCGCAGATGGCTACTAAATTGTGAGAGGGTCGGGGATGGGCAGGAGAGGCTTGAGGTATTGGAGGAGCGAGGAAAGCGCGGAGTCCTTCTAATGCTTGGTACTGCTGCTTACTGACTGATGCTCCCTGCTGAGACATAAGAATATTAGATAGACTCTAATAGGCTGATTACTATACTGCTGCTGCTACTGATGCTACTAACTGCTAACGTGCTGCTACTACTGCTGCTGTGCCTGGCTGCTGCTGCTGCTACTGCTACTGTTGCGCTGTTTGTATGCTGTACTGCTGCCGCTGGGTGGTGCTACTGCTTGCTGCGCTAGCTGCTGTGCTGCTAGCCTTGCTGTGATACTGCTTGCTTACTATACTGCTTACTGCTGCTGCTGGTACTGATGCTGCTGCTGCTGCTGCTGCTGCTGCTGCTTGCTGCTATTATTGGTGTGTGTAAGCAAATGCTTGTTTCGCTGGTGCAATGCAATGTCAGTTTATTTGCCATGCAAACACATACATGACACTAAACGAGGGTGTGATATATTTTGTCAGCACATTAACCTATATTATATATATATATATATATCAGGAGTTGATAATAGGGATCCCTATTATCTACTCCTGATATATATGAGTTTATATGTGGATGTGGGTGTGTAAATCTCGATCATGTATAATAACATGGTAGTTATAAACCAGTTTCACCCCTAGATGCACGCAGCGGGTTATCCTCCACGCTCCCGCCAGTATCTATCTATCTATCTATCTATCTAACGGTACAGCATGAGATATGAATCTCACATCCACGCGTGAGAGA
>NW_014589313.1:0-1791 GCF_000485595.1 Priapulus caudatus | reverse complement strand
TCCGCGCTGGCTATATGCGTTAGAACTCGGTCACACTGCGTGCGCAACGAAGCACGAGTATGTGATTACTTATTTAGAATACAATTCATCATTATTATATTAACGACCTATATTATAGTTATTTACTGAATACTTACGCTATGTTATAATATATCATGATGTTATATTGAATATATACTATCTAGTATATAATACATATAATTTTACATTGAATAATTTAATGATCAAGCCAAACGCGTAGTCATTAAGTCTAGATTGATTGCTATAAATTGATAACTATAGTTATTCCATTATATAAGAGTATATGGTATATTTCATTACAGATATTAGTATATTATAATATTATCATATGTGTACATAATAATATACTATATATTATATACTTTATCATCCCTATACTATCATACATTAATAATTATATATAAATAATATTATTCATAATTATTCAGTTAAGATTGGCCGTTGAGACTACATAGGATTCATGTGATTAACTATTAATCACTATTATATAAGATATATTATATATATATTATAGATATTATATGTTATAATATATCATATATATATATATAGATATTATAGATATTATATGTTATAATATATCATATATATATATATATATATATATATAATATATATAATAACCTAACCAAACTTAGTTACTAGATCAGACTCTGAACCATATAGTAAATTCCAAGTACCTTTAGCCGGGTCCCCTTCGAAATCGCAATGCACTTCGAACGGAGGTCGGCCGTAGTTTGGCCCATCTATGTCGAGGTAGTAGAGACCGCCCTCTGTGTATCCAGCCCGTCGGATCGCCTCACAGTTCGTGTAAGTGTTGACGATGGGTCCTGGCACTGTGCCAGCAACTCCGCCAGCTGCCGCTTGGTGGCGCTCTACGACAGTCGTAGAGAGAGGCGTATATATATATATATATATATATATATTTATATAGACGCACACGTACATACGCACACCAGCACACACACTAAATATGAGAGACAAAGAGAGCGAGCGATAGGAAAATAAATATTAAAACAAAAACATATAAAAGCTAATAAGAAAAAGAAAGATTGCAAAAAGTAGATATAACACAATACAATTTTACATAAAGACGTAAAACACAATTAGATGCATGTAAACGATGTCTTTCGATAATATGCATTTAATAATTAATAACATTAATAATTTAAACATAATAATTAACCTGTATGTACTGCTGACAGGCGGTGGCTGTCGTCACCAGGTGGCGTATGTCCTGCATGGGCGCGACGTAGGTGATGTTATGTGTGTAGGAGCCTGGGTTCTGTTCATACTTGACGACAATTTCCCGCTGGCTATCATGCGTTAGAACGGTCACACCTGCGTGCGAGCGAAGCACGAGTAGTGATTACTTATTTGATACAATTAATCATTATTATATAAGATATATTATAGTTATTACAGATATTATATGTTATAATATATCATATGTTATATAATATATATATATATATATATATCTAGTCTCAACGGCCAATCTTAACTGAATAATTATGAATAATATTATTTATATATAATTATTAATTATATATATATATATATATATATATATATATATATTATGTGACATATGATATATTATAATATATAATATCTTTAAAATATATGTACTATATTTCTTATATAATAATGATTAAATAATCAAATAAGGACTCATGTGATTAACTATTAATCACTATTATATAAGATATATAATATATATATATTATAGATATTATATGTTATAATATATCATATATATATATATAT
>NW_014589312.1:0-1793 GCF_000485595.1 Priapulus caudatus | reverse complement strand
AAATTGGAAATCTATGAATGTTAAGGTATAATAAATATTTCAGATGTATAGCATGCCAAGACTGAATTTCCCCGTAACGTAATATAAAACATTCGCTGATTCGACCACAATTTGTAATGCACTCGATCCCTCCTAGAGAAACCTGCTCCTTTACTCGTTGTTCCTTGCTATTACAGGTCTGCCCCTAACCCCGTAACCCAATAACGTTTCACTGGAACAGAAACGGACATCCCAATAACCGTACCTATAATTTAGTTTGCATGGAGGGGGGACCGGATCATGGCGGTATCAGGGGAGAGTGACAAGAGTGTATTGTGCATTACACATATTTAATTTATTTAATTAAAATTATTATTTAATTATTATATACATATTATTATTATTATTATTATTATATTTATTTTATTTATTTTATTTTTATTTTTATTTTTTATTTTTATTTAATTAATTTATATTTAATTTAAGTAGGGGACTTTCGAGCTCTCGGTGTGTCGCGCACGTAATAGTGTCCACGTCTACTGACACATTGAAAGGACAACGAAAAATTACCCCCTTGACTTACATTGCTTACACTACTTTTAATTATTTACTTACTTATTACTCACTCACTCACTCACTCACTCACTCACTCATTCACACTCTCGCACTCGCACTCGCACTCGCACTCGCACTCGCACTCGCACTCGCACTCGCACTCGCACTCGCACTCGCACTCGCACTCGCCACCGCATCTCACTCTCACTCTTCAGCTCTCCACTGCACTCTCACTCTCACTCTTCACTCTCACTTCTCACTCTCACTGCTCACTCTCACTCTCACTCTCACTCTGCAGCTCTCACTCTACACTCTCACTCACTCTCACTCTCACTCTGCACTCCTCACTCTCAGCTCTCACGTCACTCACTACTAACGGCTTATCTACCTATATAAACAATCATATCTATCTATCTAAACTTCATATATCTATCTATCTAATCATATCTATCTATCTAGTCTATCTATCTATCTATCTATCTAATCCTAATCTAACTCTAACTATCTATCTATCTATTCTAATCTAATCTATCTATCTATCTATCTATCTAGACTGGTGACTTGATGTATCTAATGAAGACTGCAGCGATAGAATGCACAGATGGCATTCCATATATCCCTATACTTCACCTGT
The DNA here is from genome assembly GCF_000485595.1 of Priapulus caudatus. NCBI lineage: Eukaryota > Metazoa > Priapulida > Priapulimorpha > Priapulimorphida > Priapulidae > Priapulus > Priapulus caudatus. The sequence goes on along the minus strand of NW_014589312.1, from coordinate 625 downwards.
TACAGCGTACAGAAACACGGTTTTTTTTGACAGCTATTCAGAGACGTGTCGCAATTTTCGCAATTTTCGCAATTTTCATGTTGCTGGACCTATCGGTTAACCCATTAACGGGAGGGATAGCCTGTTGTGTGTGCTTTCACTGCTTTGATGGAGCCAAACGCATTTATCCAATGTAGCGAGCGCGTGTCTGTTGTTACACGTAATTATACCGACTACTTTGCCACATCCAAACATCACTCGTGTTTCAGTAAGGTTCAGGAATGGTCAGTAAGGTTCACGAACGTTCAGTAAAATTCACGAATGTTCAGTAAGGTTCACGAATGTTCAGTAAGATGAAAGAGCTTATAATGATAATCATTATAAGCTCGTTGGTAAGATTCACGAATGTTCAGTAAGATTCACGAATGTTCAGTAAGGTTCACGAATGTTCAGTAAGATTCACGAATGTTCAGTAAGGTTCACGAACGTTCAGTAAGGTTCACGAACGTTCAGTAAGGTTCACGAATGTTCAGTAAGATTCACGAATGTTCAGTAAGGTTCACGAACGTTCAGTAAGGCTCACGAACGTTCAGTAAGGTTCATGAATGTTCAGCAACGAAATAACACATGTATATAGAACGATGCC
>NW_014589311.1:0-1793 GCF_000485595.1 Priapulus caudatus | reverse complement strand
GATATTGCTGTTGTTGTTGTTGTTGTTGTTGTCGTTGTTGTTGTTGTTGTTGTTGTTGTTGTTGTTGTTGTTGTTGTTGTTGTCGATGATGATGGTAATGATAATGATGTTGTTGTAGTAGTTGTTATAATAGTTGTGGTGGTAGTGATAATCGAAGTGGTAAAGGCGGTAGTAGAGTCAGCAAGCCATCGAAATATTATGTTAGGTTTTGTTAATCTCGGTTGTGCCGTACTGCGCAGCCATGATGGCGTACCGTGCCTCGAGATCGCACACGTGTTGTCAGGTGCCGTGCTGCGCCGTCAAGCCGCTATGTAGCATATATAGTGCTAGGCGCGTATGATGGTCGTCTCCTGCGTTGACTTCTTGTTCGTGCAGCAGAGGAATATCCAGACGACGACCCACCAGAAGCAGAATATGCTGATAATGCAGTGTAGACAGTGATTGACGCCGCCATCTTTGCGTGTGATGATGGTGGTCGACGTGGGCGCGGTGGTCTGCGGCTGAGACATGGCTGCCAAGCTCCGCTAGACGGCGTGGTAGTATTAGTGACGCTCTGGACCGCTATTAATACTGAAAATATACAGGTATGTATTATATGTTATATATCATTTTAGGTAGTATTTTAGGTTTGAAGTGTGGTAGAATTACAAACGCGTTACTAATTTTAGGCGCCGGACAGAGGAAACAACAGAGGATGCGTTATTCTGTATATATTAACAACAATACAAACAAACGCAGTAAAATTAAGCAAGAAGAAAAAATTATAATTTATATGAATATTAATAAGTTATATATATATATATATTATCGGTTCTAGGACAAATACCCGCCGGACAATCACCTCCCGGGACAATTACCTCGGACTAATTACCCCCGGACAATTACCCCATGCTATTTACCCCTCATTCATTACACCCCGACAATCACCACCCGGACAATTACCCCCCGGACATTTACCCCCGAACGATTACCCCCGGACATTTACCCCCAGACAATTATTCCCCGAACATTTACCCCCGGACCAATTACCCCCCGGACAATCACCCCCGCCGACATTTAAACCCCCCGGACAATTACCCCCCCCCCGGACATTTCGCCACTGGACAATTAACCGCCGCCGACATTTACCCCCGAACAATTACCCCCCGGAGCATTTACCCCCGGACAATTACCCCCGGACATTTTACCCCCGACAATTATCCCCGAAACATTTACCCCCGGACAATACCCCCCGGACATTTACCCGCCGACAATTACCCCCCCGACATTTACCCCGCCGGACAAATTACCCCCGACATTTACCCCCGGACAATTATCCCCCGAACATTTACGCCCCGGACAATTATCCCGACGAACATTTACCCCCCGGACAATTATCCCCCGAATATTTACCCCCGGACAATTACCCCCCGGACATTTACCCCCGGACAATTATCCCCCGAACATTTACCCCCGGACATTTTCTCACTTGGTGTTTATTATTATTATTATTTTATCGGCCGGAGGTCGAGCAGGAGGGAATAAGGTGGTGGAGGAGGAGGGGGGAGAAGGGGGAGAAGATGGTGGAGGAGGAGGAGAGGAGGAGAGGAGGTGGAGGAGGAAGAGGTGAGAAGGGGGAGGAGGAGGGGGAGAAGGTGGAGGAGGAGGAGAAGAGGAGAAGAGGAGGTGGAGGAGAGGAGGAGGAGGAGGAGGAAGAGGAGAAGGAGGAGAGGCGGTGGAGGAGGAGGAAGGGCAGAACGTGGGGAGAAGGTGGTGGAGGAGGAGGGGAGAAGGTGGAGGAAGAGGAGGAGGAG
>NW_014589310.1:0-1794 GCF_000485595.1 Priapulus caudatus | reverse complement strand
TCTCTCTCTCTCTCTCTCTCTCTCTCTCTCTCTCTCTCTCTCTCTCTCTCTCTCTCTCTCTCTCTCTCTCTCTCTCTCTCTCTCTCTCTCTCTCTCTCTCTCTCTCTCTCTCCTCTCTCTCTCTCTCTCTCTCTCTCTCTCTCTCTCTCTCTCTCTCTCCTCCTCTCTCTCTCCCCTCCTCTTTCTCTGCGTGCATTCTTCTCCTACCTTTGTCCTCTTCCTCCCCTAATCCTCCCTCCCTCCCTTCCTCCCTCTCCTCCTCCTCCTCCCTTCCTCCCTCTCCTCCTCCCTCTTCCTCCCTCCCTCCTCCTCCCTCCCTCCTCCCTCCCTCCTCTTCCACTCACCTATGGTTTCGGATGCTGGTCTGCGTGGTGGTTCCCCCGCGATACTGCGTTTGCTGCGACTGCTCTTGAAACTATTCCTCAGTTCCTCGACTCGGCGGTTGGGCGAGGTCGCACGCCCGTCCCCCGCCGCCGCCGCCGCCTTCGGTGGCGACATCTGGCGAACGCTCTCGCGGATGATCTCTCGCACGGATCGCACGAACGTGTTGCGCTCCTCCGACGAGCTGAAACAAGAGAACGTTGGGTCTCGGTCTCGGTTTGTTGTTTTGTTTGAATGTTTTCCTTTTCTTCTGCATTTTGACAGTTTCTTAACTGTGGCTAGGTCGTCCTCGTCCTCCTGCTCCTCTCTCTCTCTCCGTCTGGCTTCTCCTCCCTGTCTCCCTCCTCATCCTCATCCCCCTTTCTTCTCCTCCTCTTTCTCCTCCTCCTCTTCTTCCTCTACGTACTTGTTCATGAACTGGTAGACTTTTCCCCCTCCTCCCCCTCCTCTTCCTCTTGCTCTTCCCCCTCTCCTCTTCCTCCTCTAGATACTAGTTCATGAACTGGTAGACCTTCGCCCTTCCTCCTCTTTCCCTTCCCTATCTCCCTCCTCCTCCACCTCCTCCTCCTCCTCCTCCTCCTCCTCTACGTACTTGTTCATGAACTGGTAGACCTCCTTCCGCCCCCTCCTCCTCCTCCTCCCCTCCTCCTCCTCCTCTACATACTTGTTCATGAACTGGTAGACCATCTCCAGGCGACTCAGCATCTCCGAGCGCATCAGGATGAGGTCCCAGAAGAAGCCGAACTCCGAGTCTTCGTTAGAACTCATCCTAACTTCCACCTCTCCCACCGGAATCATCACCAGGTAGCGGATGACGTCGCTGTCGACCACCACCGCCTTGTTGTTGCCCTGGCAACGACAAACAACCAACAATCAACAATCAACAACCAAACAATCAACAATCAACAACCAAAAAACCAAACAACCAACAATCAACAACCAAACAACCAACAATCAACAATTAACACCCAACAATCAACAACAAAACAACAAAAACAACCAAGCAACAAAGCAACGAAACGTCGCGCAAACAAACAACGAAATGTCGCACAACCAATTAATGAAACGTCACAACACCAATCAAAAAAACAAACCAACCGAAACAACAAAAAACATCACTTAACCAAAACAAGCGAACATCATGTGCAACTAAAACAAGTGAACGCTCACCATGAGCTTGCGTTTCTGGTGCACGCTCTTCTCTTTGCAGAGGACGACGACGGAAGTCTTGAAGACGAAACATATCGTGAACAGGTCGAGACCTTTCTTTAGCTTGCCGATGTAGTCAGTATGGTTGATCCACTCCACCGATCCGTACGACAACATGTCTCCCAGACTGAGTTCTAGCGGCTGCAAACAGATACATAATATCTCCATATACTATATACTATATACTACATACTATACACTCTA
>NW_014589309.1:0-1795 GCF_000485595.1 Priapulus caudatus | reverse complement strand
CTGGGAGAAAGAAAGAGATAGAGACAGCGTGAAAGCGACAGAGCGAGAGAGAGAGAGAAAGAGTAGAAAAAAGAAGGAGAGAAAGAGAAAGAAAAAGCGAAAAGAAGATAGAAGACTGGTAAGTACAATTAAGTGTTATTATGTGTATATAGATCAAGTTGTTTTACAATAGGATTTAACATAAGTGTACATTAGCATATATAAAGCGTGTCCGCTGGTGTATTCCCGCGCCCATCCTACCCTGATCCCAAGCCCTCCTCCCAACCCTCCACCCCGGCCTCCATTCTCTTTTTAGCCCTCCTTTCCTGACACCATTCCAAACTCCCTCCCCCACCTCTTCTCCATCGCCCTCCCCTGGGCCTCCTCCTCGCTCCCCTCATCTTTCCTAGACCCCCACGTCATCCCCCACGCACGTCAGCACAGCACACACACACACAACACACATACACCACACACACACAACACACACACACACACACCACACACACACGCCCCCCGACCCACACACAGCACACACGCCGGCACGCACACACACACACACGACACACACACACACACACACACACCACACCCACACAACGCACACCCACACACACAACACACCAGCACACACACACACACAGCCCACAGCACACACACGCACAACACACGCAGACGTGTCGCGCCTACGTAATATCCCCTTCCCGTTGAAAGTGTACGAGACCACCGTTTCCGTTTCCGCTCATCCATTACGGCACATTGATAATGAGATGGCATATAGGGGGGGCGATCACGCACGAACACTTAAATATTTCTCTCAGATGATTATATTAATTTTCGCCTACTAAGCCCTACGCTATTCACTACCTCTAGGTTTTTAGGTTTCTAGGTTTTATACCTCGGCGGGGAGAAGGCGGAGGAGGAGGGGGAGGAGGAGGAGGGAGGAGGGGGAGGTGACGGAGGGGGAATGAGGGAGGAGGGGGAGGTGGAGGAGGGAGGAGGCAGGAGAGGAGGGGATTAGGAGAGGGAGAGGGGAGGAGGAGGAGGGGAGAGAAAGGAGGAGGGAAGAGGGAGGCTGGAAGAGGGGGAGGAGGAGCGAGGAGGGTGGAGGAGGGGAGGGGAGGAGAAGAGAGGAGGGAGGGAGGAGGGAGAGGGAGAGGAGGGAGGAGGTAGGAGGAGGAGGGGGGGGAGGGAGGAGGTTCGTGTCATAAGAATGTCGGTAATAGTGTTAGGTGATTGTGTGTGTGTGTGTGTGTGTGTGTTGTCTGTGTGTGTGTGTATGTTCGTGTGTGTGTTGTGTGGTGTGTGTGTGTGTTGTGTGTGTGTGTGTGTGTGTGTTGTGCGTGTTTGTGTGTGTGTGTTATGTGTATGTGTTGTGTGTGTATGTGGTGTGTGTGTTGTGCGTATGTGTGTGTGTGGTGTAATGATGTGTGTGGTGTGTGTGGTGTGTAGGTGTGTGTGTGTGTGTGTGTGTGTGTGTGTCGTGTGTGTGTGTGTGTATGTGTATGTTGTTGTGTGTGTGTGTGTGTGTTGTGTGCGTGGTGTGTGTGTGTGTGTGTGTGTGTGTGAATGTGTGGTGTGCGTGTGTGTGTGTGTGTTGCGTGTGTGTGTGTGTGTGTGTGTGTGGTGTGTGTGTGTGTGTGTGCTGTGTGTGTGTGTATATAATACGCAGTAGCAGCTGATATCCCTTCTTTCATGTAACTCGGCGTTCATTGGCCGCATCATTATTATTCCATTGCGTCCACTAATTACATGCTATTATAATTATATTATTATATATTATATTATATGGCTGGGCCGCTCATACACTGCAACC
>NW_014589308.1:0-1796 GCF_000485595.1 Priapulus caudatus | reverse complement strand
ATATTACACACTCATGTACATATACATGCGCAGGCACACATACATACACCATACATGCACACATACATACACTCATACGCACACCCATGGTCTTCTATATCCCAGTGAAATCCAAGATGATGGATATTTAAGTCTTTTCATGTGGTATGAATGAGCTGACAGAGAGGCCGTTGGGTCAGTTATTTCGTTGGGCGGAGCTCGCTAGCTCCGACAGTAATTCTATACCGCTCAGGCTGCTATCAGTTAAAACCAGATTGCCGGTCTCTAACTCCCATAAATTCTGTTGGGAACAGATTCGCCTCAATTCGTTTCAACGATGCTAGGGAGATCATCGGAATATTCAACTAAGTAACATTCTTCGTCAACGGCATGGCTGGCTTGAATGGATGACATAATTAATTATTACGCGCAGATTCATTCGCGCGGCATGTCAAATGAAAAATCAGCTAACGACAGGAAACAAGAATTGGTCGGACCGTCTTCCACTGCGCTGGTCAAGAAGTAGAACAGGTTTGACTAATTGTGAAGTAAAGGTATTAGACCTGAGGGCAGAGATAGAAAGGAATATGAACTGGATCTATTAAATGCTGTTCTTGTAAAGAAATCCGCCTGTAGGCTAGACCTATATCACCACACAGAAACACACACACACACACACACACACACACACACACACACACACACACACACACACACACACACACACACACACGCACGCGCGCGCGCGCGCGCACGAATAAATAACACATGTGTGCGTTCGTTCGTGCGTATACACACACACACACATATATTTATATGTGCTTTCACGTGTGTTTTTGTATATAAAAATGCCTCGCAAACTCTCTCCGTCGCATTAATTAATTAATGAGCAAAACAGAAAGATCTGTCAACGAAGCACGCGCACGCCGAGCAGCAGCAACGCCGCGCATGGGCGTTCGTTACGCTAAGCTCATCGTTCCAGCTAACGAAGCAGCTGTTGTTACTAATGCTGCTGCTGCTGCTGCTGTTGGCGGCGTCGTCGTTGTCGTCGTCGTCGTCGTCGTCGTCGTCGTCGTCGTCGTCGTCGTTGTTGTTGTTACTAATGCTGCTGCTGCTGCTGCTGCTGTTGTTGTTGTTGTTGTTACGAATGCTGCTGTTGTTGTTGTTGTTGCTCCTGTTGTTGTTACTAATGCTGCTGCTACTGCTTCTGCTGCTACTGCTGCTGCTGCTGCTGGTGATGCTGCTGCTGCTGCTGCTGCTGCTGCTACTGCAGTTACTAATGCTGCTGCTGCTGCTGCTGCTGCTGTTGTTGTTGTTGTTGTTGTTCTTGTTGTTACTAATGCTGCTGCTGCTGCTGCTGCTGCTGCTTTCTCTCTCATCCCGTGGGAAGGAGGTGAATCTCTATCGTCTACCGGGGAAAGAGAAGCAGCGGGCTGTCTCTCACTCACGCACGGTGGCTGCGATGTCTAATTGCGCTGTAATGCCGGCAGGGTCGGCGGCACACGCGTGCCAGCAAATCCGACAATTACGATCGGCTTTCGCTCCAAGCGTGGGAGTCTCCCCTTCCCTCTCACCCTCCCCCTCGCCCTCCTTCTCCCCCCCCCGTGAAAACTGGTGTTCTCTGACGGCGTGGGAGAGGCATTAGATGAGGAGTGGGGGGAAGAGTGCGGTGAAAGAGAGAGAGGGGGAATAAGAGAGAGGGAGGGGGAGAGCGATATAGAAAGAGTGAGAGCGAGAGAGAGTGAGAGGAAGCGGGAAAGGGGGAGAGAGCAAGAGAGAGAGAGAGAGCGAGAGAGAGAAAGAGAGAGCAAGAGAGT
>NW_014589307.1:0-1798 GCF_000485595.1 Priapulus caudatus | reverse complement strand
CACACACACACACACACACACACACACACACACACACACACACACAGCACACACGCACACACGCACGCACGCACACGCGCGCGCGATATCAACATATAGTGGCGACATATAGTTTTCATAAGAGCCGCGAAACAAAGGCGTACGTGTTATTTCGCTTACCTACGACGTAGAACATGCCTGTATTAACGGAGCTAACCCATGCTGTCACGGACCGTCCCTCGCCGAAACACAGCAGCCACGGAACGTAGTAGGCGCTGAGCACGAACGAGAATCCCAACGTGAGGATCTGATTTATCACAGCGGCAAACAGCACCAGCCAAGCCCAGCCCCGGTCTGTCTGAAAGCGTCGAGTCGCCATCGCCATGAAGCTTCGATTACGTAACGGCAAATATAGTGCAGCCGCGAAAGCTCACCGGATAGACACATTACCATTTACAAAACCGACCGGCAAGACTCTCTATAGGCTGCTTATATCCTGTCACCTGTTTACGAGCTGGGAGCTAGGAGCTGCGACTGTTCCGCGAGCCGCCAAGCGCTGCGCATGCGTGAATGATTGACCAGGCATCCTGCCAGGGCACGGCCTACTACTTTAGACTGTTAAGCCTAGATCTACGCACACGCTAATTTCGTTCCTTTTTAAATTCGGTCCGGCTCTCATGAACGTTTCTTCTTTCGCCCCAGAAGAGAAATACAACAACAAATAGTCGCTGGAGCATCGCCATGTTTTTTGTAGTCGCGGTGCGCGTTTCGAATTCTTGTCAACTTTGTTGGACAAAACTATCACCCAGTTTTAAGGAGATTTGCGGGCAAACTTCACCTACTCTCGCTATGGTTTCCATTTGGAGTTTGATCATGCCCGTCTAACCCATATAGCAAGAGATGGTATACTTTCTGCTGTATGTCTGGGAGGCAAGAAGCGACGATGTTGTGATTCTGTGTATTTCGCCAGTGTGACACTAGCACAAAGTCGTCAATATTACATATATTATATATATATAGTATTATATATATATATATATATATATATATATATTAAGAGTACATAATAGAGATTATTATGACTATGAAAAGACTCTATTATTGTTACTTCTTGAATATATATATATATGATATATATATAATATATATACTACTTAAGGTTAAAGACGTTATCTCATTCGCGGTTAAGGATACTTGCTTGCTTTATATTCCCGTTTGTCTACGCAATGAGTACTCTGTGCCGCACGTCACACATAGAAAATTTAGAGGATGGGAATATAGCAAGCAAGTATATACTACTTCTTGCTGCATTGAAGCAGATGCGGTAAGCATAACGCACACACCGAGCAAACACCTGAAGCGTGCGACAAAAGCGTTGTTTCGGCTCGATGTTCCGTGGCTGTTGCGCGGATTCCCAAACAAGAAATTGCTCAGCTGAGCGTGTTTCGCTGACAAGCAATGTATCTGATTAGCGCAAGCGATGTTTTTTCGCCTGAGCTGTAGCGTTCTTGCTCGGGCGTGTTCGTGCTGCGTCAATCGCTTTGCCTAGCACAGCGAAACGCCACAGACGCGTCTCCAAACAGATTATCCTATAAACAATACTCATCATGAACACATCAAAATTTGGATGTCAGTTGAATGGCCTATTATTTGATAGTTCATGTGACAACGCCGCTGTACGCGTGTGTTTGCTGTGTGTCTTTGCTCAGCCTGTGTGTTGTGCGGCGGGCGTCGTGTTGCGCTTGCTCGCGCAGCAGGAACGGCGAATACGCGGCGGAAAACTATAATTTCCCGTTTTGCTTTATCGGGGTAGTGTGCG